>NC_084574.2:32612500-32830000 GCF_033978685.3 Nerophis lumbriciformis | reverse complement strand
TTATATTTACATCTAACACAATTTCAATTTCCCAACTCATATGGAAACGGGGTTTGTATGTATGTATATATATATATATATATATATATATATATATATATATATATATATATATATATATATATATATACACATATATATGTATATATATGTGTGTATACATGTGTTGGCGCAAATTGCAGCCACGCTTCTGTCAGTCTACCCCAGGGCAGCTGTGGCTATGAAAGTAGCTTACCACCACCAAGTGTGAATGAATGATGGGTTCCACATGTAAAGCGACTTTGGGTACTTAGAAAAGCGCTATATAAATCCCAGTTATTATTATTATTATTATTATGTATACATATATATATATATATATATATATATATATATATATATATATATATATATATATATATATATATATATATATATATATATATATATATAGATGTGTATTTATATATATGTATGTATGTATGTGTGTATATACAGTATATATGTATGTGTATGTATGTATGTATATATATATATATATATATATATATATATGTATGTATGTATGTATGTGTAAATGTATGTATGTACAGTATATACCGTATTTTTCGGACTATAAGTCGCAGTTTTTTTTCATAGTTTATGAAAGTTTGTTTTTTTCCTTCTTTATTATGCATTTTCGGCAGGTGCGACTTATACTCCGGTGCGACTTATACTCCGAAAAATACGGTATATATAGATATATCCCCACCTTCTACCATCCTAGTCACATCCGTTGTGTCCTTGGGCAAGACACTTCACCCCTTGCTCCTGATGGCTGCTGGTTAGCGCCTTGCATGGTGCCCTAAACACCTCCCTAGGGAGGTGTTTAGGGCACGTCCAACCGGTAGGAGGCCGCGGGGAAGACCCAGGACACGTTGGGAAGACTATGTCTCCCGGCTGGCCTGGGAACGCCTCGGGGTCCCACAGGAAGAGCTGGATGAAGTGGCTGGGGAGAGGGAAGTCTGGGCTTCCCTGCTTAGGCTGCTGCCCCCGTGACCCGACCTCGGATAAGCGGAAGAAGATGGATGGATGGATGGATGGATGGATGGATATATATATATATATATATATATATATATATATATATATATATATATATATATATATATATATATATATATATATATACATACACACACACACACACACACACATGTGTATATATATATATATATATATATATATATATATATATATATACCAACAAAGCATACAAGGTAAATAAGTCAATATTTTTATTTATATGATATAAGAACCTTCCCGTTTAGTAAGTGTCAAGATGTTCTCAAAGAAGACACTTTACATACGTGACATGATGCCAGCACATCTCTAAGGAGAGACTGGGGGAGAAAAACATCTAAACAGCAGTATTATGACACTAAAACTTGTTTGTAGACACAACAGAATTAATACAGAGTAAAAATAAGTGTGTATGTTTCATTAGTCGGTAGACAACCATAACGGTAGATCACATGATTTTAAAACTGCATCGATTTCGTTCATTCATATCATCCACAACAATCGTTGTTCATACTTTAATTGGTAATGTAAGGATTAAACGTTCATATACAGCAATTGAGACAACATCATTAACATGTAAATTAGTAATTAGTATTAATTGCGTTGTTAGTATTAACTGTAAATAGTCCAAACAGTTCACATAAATTGCAATGTTTTTGTATGTCTCTGAAGATCATAATAACCACACGTATTGAAACATTATCAAAAACACAAAACACCAGTGGACAATTTTAGTTATTGTTTAGATCTAGACCTTGAAAGCTATTAGGGCTAATGTATTATCTTGTAGCATGCTCCTCTTCTATTTACGTTACCACATAGTTTAACAAGATAAAATCACCACAATCACCCCGAGTGTAAGAAAAGCACAGAGCGAATGGCCAACAGTCGCATTAGAGAGAGAGCATGGAAACAGGGACTTTACATGCAGGTGTGAAAACAGAAGAAACCAAATTAATCTACTCAGTGGCCTAGTGGTTAGAGTGTCCGCCCTGAGATCGGTAGGTTGTGAGTTCAAACCCCGGGCCGAGTCATACCAAAGACTATAAAAAAATGGGACCCATTACCTCCCTGCTTGGCACCCAGCATCAAGGGTTGAATTTAAAATAATTTCTAAGTACAATGATTGATGATAAAATTAACTGGAAATCTCATATAAAAATATACAACATAAAGTGGAAAGTAACACGTCAATAATGAATAAAGTTAAATATGTATTGGACCAAAATCACTCCATATTCTCTACTGCTAGCTAGTGTTACCATATCTGAGTTATTGTACAGAAATATGGGGAAATAACTCCAAAAGTACACTTAATTAATTTCGTGTTACAAAAAAGATCAGTTAGAATAATACATAATGTTGGGTATTGGGAACATTCAAACCCTTTAGTCATTGAATCAAAAATACTGAAATTCCACGACATAGTGAATTTGCAAACAGCTAAAATTATGTACAACACAAACTATAACCTGTTACCCAAGAATATACAACAATTCTTCTCAACAAAAGAGGAGAAATACAACCTTAGAGAAAAATGTAATTTAAAACACTTGTATGCACGTACAACACTTAAGCTCTTTAGTATATTAGTATGTGGAATTAAATTATGGAATGGATTATGCAAAGAAATCACAAAATGTACTAATATGATCCAATTCAAGAAACTCTTCAAATGTAAAGTGTTAACAAAGTACAGAGAAGAAGAACCATTCATTTGTTGATAATCTTATTTATCTCACCGTATGAAATACAACTTACTTCACTAATTATTATTTATTTATTTATTTATTAATGTTATTACTTACATCCGTCGTCATGTTTTTCATAATGATTGTAAACTATAGGCAAACTTCCAAAAAAAGTGCATTTCCCCTTTAACTTTTATTGCCAATCTTGTGCGAACAACAGGTTCAATTCCGACAGATTCTTTTTCGTGCACCCATGTCATTTTCTCTCACACACGCTTCCTTATTCTCTGTCAATCATTTTTCAAGCACAGTATGCTCACAAACTTGAACAAAAATTAATACCAGCAGGTTATTTTAACAGTTTTGTTTATTTACAATTACACAGCTCCCTCTTTTCCCATGTCTCAAACTGCCAAATAGTGTTTTTCAAATTCGTTCGCCCTCTGCTGGGACTCGTACAAGGGGTTGCACAGTCCATCGTCTCGAACGTATTTTCCTCTGGTTTATGAGTAAAATGTCCATTAAAAGTATACTGATGTTTCTGAATGATTAGTTCCAGTGCCAACAAAGATGTTGATGTTGTGGTCGTCATCACTTTTCACAAGAAGGTAAATATCTAGTCAACAACAGCTGTGGTTGCTCCTTGAGGAGACACTGTCCCTTAGTGTATCAAATGAGAATTGCAATTCACAAGTCAGCACGCAGGGAAGAGCTATAAACCAACCAAGACACCGTCAGAAGGGGCGCAAGCTACATGACACGAGAGTATATACCAGCCTTAAGCCATTTGCGCGCGCACACATAAAAACACATAATCACACATAACATCACATATATTGCTTTGAACTTTGTATTGTTGAAATAAAATACATTAATTTGGTTAGTAACATTCAGGCCTATGTTTTTGAAACACGTTGATAGGCTATTAACAGAGGTGGGACCAAGTCATTGTTTTGCAAGTCACAAGTAAGTCTCAAGTCTTTGCCCTCAAGTCCGAGTCAAGTCCCGAGTCAAGACAGGCAAGCCCCGAGTCAAGTCCAAAGTCAAGACTGGAAAGTCTCAAGTCAAGTCTTAAGTCCTGCATTTTGAGTTTCGAGTCCTTTCAAGTCCTTTTAACCACAGACTAATATATTAACACAGATTGTGTATGCTTTTCAAACGCTGTATTTATTTATTAAAACAAGTGCATTTTAAATTGCAGGAAAGAAAATTGTGCTGACATTGCACTTCATAATAGCACTATTAACCAGTCATTTTAAACATTAACTCATTCCTTTACAGAACAAACACATTGAAAAATAAAGTGCAAATGTACTTATTTGTACAAAAGTGTTAACATTGAAAAAACATGACATATACGTGAACATAACAAAAAAGTTGTACTTTTTATATGTCAGGGCCCTATGCTGCATTGCATTTGCAAAAGACCAAATTAGCCAAGAGTCTGTCAGTCATTTGTGCACGATGGGGGCGTAGTATGATGCCACCATGGCTGAAAACTCGCTCGACTGGAGCACTGGAGGCAGGCACTGCCAAGACTCTCATGGCCACTCGTAACAGTGAAGGAAGAGTCTTCATGTTCAATGCCCAGAACAAAAGGGGGGAGAGAGTTTTTTTTGGGTTGGTGCACTACTTGTAAGTGTATCTTGTGTTTTTTATGTTGATTTAATTAAAAAAAGAAAATATATATATATATATATTTCTTGTGCGGCCCGATACCAATCGATCCACGGACCAGTAGCGGGCCGCGGCCCGGTGGTTGGGGACCACTGAGGTAAACAACCAACAGTATGTCAGAAAGCTAGCTAAAACGGTACACATATTCATAATATAGTATACATTTTAACTGACCTTTATTTGACTATTTTTGTCTTTTTTTAGGTGGCTAAAATACGCGGTGCTGCTGACCGCCGTCTAACGTTACGTGTGATATGTTGACTAACGTAACCCTGCTTAAAAAAAATCACTGAACAAAAAGTATGAATAAGGTAGTGAACTGCAACAGATTCCCGTGTTTGCAATAACGTTATAACGTTAGCAGTGAGTTTACAGCCTCACTGATTTAACTACACAGCAAATAAAAGTCACGTTACTTAGCCAATAAACGTTATCTTACATTCAAAACTTACCGTTCTTTGTGCAACTTCAAATGCCGGACGAAGTTGGAAGTTGTTGCCTCTCCATCAGTAATTTTGGAACCGCATGTGTTGCATACTGCAAACCGTTTTGTGTTGACCACCTCGTAATTTGTATACCCAAACGAAATTATTTTAGGTATCATTTTTTGTTCACTGGCGTGTGGTTTGGACATGTCTTCTTCATTGGTTGTCCTGCAATTTGATTGGATGAATGCTGTGTGATGAAAACAAAGTAGATCTAATTTGATTGGCTGTTGTACTGACAGCACACCAGCTGACACACGCAACGCTGATAGACAAGTACACAATGAAAAATACGGAGCGCTCCCGAATAACTTTTTCATCTTTGGGTTTTGGGGAAAGTAGGAAGTCATGTCAAGTCATGTCAATTCAAAAGGCTCAAGTCCAAGTGAAGTCACAAGTCATTGATGTTAAAGTCTAAGTCGAGTTGCAAGTCTTTTTACATTTTGTCAAGTCGAGTCTAAAGTCATCAAATTCATGACTCGAGTCTGACTCGAGTCCAAGTCATGTGACTTGAGTCCACACCTCTGGCTATTAATGAAAGTCCTTTTGCATTTCAAGAATAGGTGAGGCCTTCTTAATTACTTTTGTCTAGTTGATTGTATACCTTTTTAAAAATACAGTCGGTAAGGTTGTGTTTTTGCCTCATCCCTCACTAAAGCATGAGTAAAGAATGCACTACGGACCTGACAAGACCTGAAAAGTCAGAAAGAGAAAAAGATGATACATTATATGCTCACAGATGCTACTTGGGGGTTGTTTGAGCACACTGCAGCCAGTGCTGGATAGTCCCACTCTTTAATGCTTCAGTCACACAGATAATTCTCACAGGAATGTAGCAAAAATACAACCTTTCCTACTGTAGGATCTAGAGGTGGGAATCTTTGGGCACCTCACCATTCGATTAAAAATAGATTAATGATGCATCTTTAATTCATGTATATTGATGCAGTTTTACATTTATTTTTGTTTCACTAAATAAGCGTTTATCACTTGTAACTTAAAAAAACCCAATTCATTTTGAATAAGAAAAGGTTAAATTAATTATGGTGGTACTTAATGAACTGGACCACAAGTACCTGATAGTAAAAGAGCTGGTCGGATCTCTTTATGTATGAGGTGGCTCGCTGCAGTCAGCCAAATTTTAGAACCGTCTGCATTACTTTATTTATAATAAATAAATCGATTATTGACGTTAACTACTCAATTCTACAATCGTCCATGTCCGAATTGCGACGCATCTAAAAATCGATTGTTTCCTCCAACTCTAGGATCTCAGTGCCAATTTAAAAGCTACTTCCTCTTCACTTCTTGGCATACACATAGTTATTGACCTGTGATGTTTGGTGACCTCTAGTGGTAAAACGAGATAGCACATCCAGTCACATTGTCAACACAACATGAAAAGCAGTACAGGGACAGTGTTAACACATACTTGCCAATCTTGAGACCTCCGATTTCGGGAGGTGGGGGCTGGGGGCGTGGTTGGGGGCGTGGTTAAGATTTATATATATATATATATATATATATATATATATATATATATATAAGAAATACTTGACTTTCAGTGAATTCTAGCTATATATATTTATTTTATTACATATATATATATATATATATATATATATATATATATATATATATATATATATATATATATATACATATAAATAAATAAAATAAATACTTGAATTTCAGTGATCATTTATTTACACATATACACACACATAACACTCATCTACTCATTGTTGAGTTAAGGGTTGAATTGTCCATCCTTGTTCTATTCTCTGTCACTATTTCAGAACACACACATTATACAAATACACATTATAAAATCAATAAGAAAACGGGAGCTCTAATTTGGGAGTCTGAATTAGGATCAGAAGTTCCTATATAAACATTGCGCACTCACGTCGCCTTTTTGTATTGATTACTGCAGCTGTGCACTGGATTCATTCACAAATACAAACTACAACTCACGGACACTTTAGAGTTAGGCTCCACCATCAGAATGTGTACTTCAACTTATAAAGATCACATGGATATTATTCGGTGAGTTGATTCACCAAAACTAACCTGTTATACAGGAGGAAAAAGCACACAGGATGTTTCAATTGTTCACAGACTGGTCGCGCTCATCAGAATGACAAGACACTTCCGGTCTGCAGGTGATAGCATTCAATTGGGAAGAAACGCCCTACTGCCCCCTACTGACCAATTTGAATACTGATAAATGTGTAATGACAGCTCCAAAAACGAATTCAAACCACAAAATAAAATAAATAAATCAACACAAAAATGTGACACATTATGGGTGGGTCACATATGCATGTACAGTAGATGGCAGTATTGTCCTGTTTAAAAGTGTCACAACATTGCTGTTTACGGCAGCGAACTGCTTTAGGTAGACGAAAACTTGACTGCTGTTGTTGTGTTGTTACCGCGCTGGGAGGACGTTAATGAAACTGCCTAGCAATAAACCCACATAAGAAACCAAGAACTCGCCCTCCATCATTAGCTGTTTATATTGTGAGAAAGCGGACGTGTGAACAGGCTGTCAACACGTCACTCAGGTCCGCATGGAGCTGGAGGGGACGTGGCCTCCAGCTCCGCCTGAATTTCGGGAGATTTTCGGGAGAAAATTTGTCCCGGGAGGTTTTCGGGAGAGGCGCTGAATTTCGGGAGTCTCCCGGAAAATCCGGGAGGGTTGGCAAGTATGGTTAACATGTGACAAAATACTTAATTGACCTGAAAACCAAACAACTGATGAAAATACAGACACACCACGCAAAGCTAACAGAGTTAGAAATTTCTGCAATAATTAAAATCTAATTGTTGTCGCACAGAGAAAAATAAAAGGGGAACACATAAATAGATTCCTTGCATTAAGCTCTTGAAACCCACAATGCATTGTTCTTCTCTGTAAAGGACAAACATTTAATTTCAACATTTCAAAGTAATACACTAAGGATGGGCAATATGTCTTAAAAAAAAATAAAAATAAAATAAATATATATATATATATATATATATATATATATATATATATATATATATATATATATATATATATTCCCTGTGTTGTTGAATCAGTCTATATACTTTTTTCCCCCTATTCAATATGACTGCAAATAAGCCACCACGGGGCCAAAGAAAGTAGCGAGTGTCAGTTTGTTGACAAGGAAGGTGAGAAACTATTGAATTCAAGAAAGTAGTAAAGATTTCAAATGTTTTTTCTTTTTGGATTTTTGCAGTTTTTCCTTGGATGTGGGTTCAGATCAGGGGATATAGTTGTGCTTTATCCAGCTCTTTGAGGCACGTGTGATTAAATAACATTTGATTGATTGATGAAGGTGCCATTCCTCCCATTCCGATCATGGACATCTTTGCCAACAAGGTCTTCAGTAAATGTCATTTACTTGTTATTGTTGAAAAATAAGGTCACACTATATTGAATGGAGATCAGTCAAGCACTAGGACCAATCCACAAACACCACTTTAGACCGCCCACAAGCTAATTAATTGGCTGTACAGTTTGGACTTACATGCTGCTGTTGAGTCGTTGGTCAGCATTCATGAGTCGTGCGATTTTGTTATTCTTATAGCCAGACCTGTGTTTATTTCCGTACCTGACGGTTTCGGCCACAACTGACGACAAGCAGAACAAGAACAACTGAAGTCTGCCAGATCAGACCACTGCAAGAGAGACATGGATTGGGACAAGGCACATGTCATCGGCACTGAGAGCAACAAATACCATCGTTGGATCAGAGAAGCCATCGAGATCCGGAAGCGCGCTGCCCAGACTGTAAACCGGGACGAGGGGGTGTACCAACTTTCCCACACCTGGGACACAGTCCTGAAGAGGTGAGACTGGAGAAGGCGCTGTCAGCCTGCTACTACAAGCAGGACGGCAGCACCAAAAACTATTTAAATCAGCTGACCAGACACGTCACAGCAACATCACGTGACAACCTCTGAGAAAGGCGAAACCGTCAGGTACGGAAATACTCACAGGTCCGACCATAAGAATAACAAAGCCGCATCATTTTTTGAAGACCTAATGAACCTCTTTGGATTATTCATTAGTTGTGTTCATCTGACGCAGTAAATTGTTCAAATGTTGTTGTGCCTTCGATAGATATTTAAATATCAGAACCTTTATTCACACTGGCATTCCAAGCTGTGTCTAAATGCTAATCAGGTGCAGCTGGCATGTCTGAAAATCTCAAAGTTTATATTAGAGACTTCTGTAGAAGTCAAACTTACTTTCTTCTTATAGGTACCGTATTTTTCGGACCATATGGCACACCGGATCAAAAGGCGCATAGCCTATTTTTCATACAAAAGGCGCACCGGATTATACGGCGCATTAAAGGGGTCATATTATGATTTTTTTCTAAATGTAAAACACTTCCTTCTGGTCTACATAACATGTGATGGTGGTTCTTTGGTACACAGTTTGCATAGATTATGTTTTACAGATCATCTTGAAGTACCGTATTTTCCGCACTATAAGGCGCACCGGATTATTAGCCGCACCTTCAATGAATTACATATTTCATAACTTTGTCCACCAATAAGCCGCCCCGGATTATAAGCCGCGCCTACGCTGCGCTAAAGGGAATGTCAAAAAAACAGTCAGATAGTTCAGTCAAACTTTAATAATATATTGAAAACCAGCGTTCTAACAACTCTGTCCCAAAATGTACGCAAATGTGCAATCACAAACATAGTAAAATTCAAAATGGTGTAGAGCAATAGCAACATAATGTTGCTCGAGCGTTAATGTCACAACACACAAAATAAACATAGCGCTCACCTTCTGAAGTTATTCTTCATTCGTAAATCCTTCGAATTCTTCGTCTTCGGTGTCCGAATTGAAAAGTTGCGCAAGCGTGGGATCCAAAATGGCTGGTTCCGTCTCGTCGAAGTCATCGGAGTCAGTGTCGCTGTTGTTGTCCAGTAGTTCTGTGAATCCTGCCTTCCGGAAAGCTCGGACCACAGTTGTGACCGAAATATCTGCCCAGGCATTTACGATCCACTGGCAAATGTTGGCGTATGTCGTCCGGCGCTGTCTGCCCGTCTTAGTGAAGGTGTGTTCGCCTTCGGAGCTGTGTGAAAAAAGCCACCCGGCCTCTTCGCGTAAACTTCCCTTAACCACTCGCTCATCTTTTCTTCATCCATCCATCCCTTCGAGTTAGCTTTTATGATGACGCCGGCTGGAAAGGTCTCTTTTGGCAAGGTCTTCCTTTTGAATATCACCATGGGTGGAAGTTAGCATGGCAAGCTAGAACCACAGTGAAGGATGACTTCTCATTCCCTGTGGTGCGAATATTCACCGTACGTGCTCCCGTTCCACAGTGCGGTTCACAGGAATATCAGTTGCTGTGAAATACGGTAGTAATCCGTGTGCGGATGGAGAGATTGCGTCTTTTTATGAACCGGATCCTTGTCGCTTAGTAGGAGCCATTTTGTGGTCTTTACAGATGTAAACAGGAAATGAAACGTACGGTGATATCCGCGCGTTTTTTCTTCTTGTTCCGGGGGCGGGTGGTTGCTTACAGTAGAAGAAGAAGCGCTTCCTGTTCTATGGGGGCGGGTGCTTTCCTTGGCGGTTGCTTGCGTAGAAGAAGAAGCGCTTCCTGTTCTACCGGGAAAAAAGATGGCGGCTGTTTACCGAAGTTGCGAGATCGAAACTTTATGAAAATGAATCGTAATAAAGCGCACCGGGTTATAAGGCGCACTGTCAGCTTTTGAGAAAATTTGTGGTTTTTAGGTGCGCCTTATAGTGCGGAAAATACGGTAGCTTTCTGACAGTCGCTTCAGGATGCGCCGTTTTCTGGGTGGTCTTATTTACGTGGCTCACCTTCGACAGCGTCTTCTCCCCGTCATCTTTGTTGTAGAGGTGTAGTGTGTAAGGACGGGAGTGGAAGAAGTGTCAAAAGATGGAGCTAACTTAATGACATTCAGACTTTACTTCAATCAATAACGGAGCAGCATCTCCTCATCCGTGGCTCAATAATGCAACATCAACGCCGGAAATGTGTCCTGTAAAAAAAAAGGCAGAACGGAACCCACTAAAGTTCCGTGGGTAAATTATGTAAACCCACTACAGTTATTAGCGCTTTGATAGCTAATCTACTGACAGATATAAGTAAGAACTTTACACTACTTTATATTAGAAATGGCAACAGCGGAAGATGAATGCCACATAAGTAGGTAGAGAAAAAGAAAAAGAAGGTTATGACTACGGTGACTACGCCACACAGACTACAATGGTGGCAAGCGCACATTTTCAGGAGTTATGCAGAACCCAAAAACAGATCAGCAGGTACCAGAAGGTAAGAAACATTGGTTTTGCATAATATTGCGGAACAAAACGTCAGGTAATGTGTCTGCTAATAGGTGCCATTTTGCGGTCCTTATACACACACCATAATAATACTTGTATGTTTAATGCGGCAACAATCCATCAAGCGGTGCGGCTTCATAGCTTACCGAAGTCGTACTAAAAACATTTTGACAGATTTTTGAGCACTGTGTTCTATATTCTCAATTGAACATTTGAAGTTTTGATGTTGTTTACATGAGAATCAGCACCTCCAAGTCCGAGTCCATGGTTCTCGCCCGGAAAAGGGTGGAGTGCCATCTCCGGGTTGGGGAGGAGATTTTGCCCCAAGTGGAGGAGTTCAAGTACCTCGGAGTCTTGTTCACGAGTGAGGGAAGAGTGGATCGTGAGATCGACAGGCGGATCGGTGCGGCGTCTTCAGTAATGCGGACGCTGTATCGATCCGTTGTGGTGAAGAAGGAGCTGAGCCGGAAGGCAAAGCTCTCAATTTACCGGTCGATCTACGTTCCCATCCTCACCTATGGTCATGAGCTTTGGGTTATGACCGAAAGGACAAGATCACGGGTACAAGCGGCCGAAATGAGTTTCCTCCGCCGGGTGGCGGGGCTCTCCCTTAGAGATAGGGTGAGAAGCTCTGTCATCCGGGAGGAGCTCAAAGTAAAGCCGCTGCTCCTCCACATCGAGAGGAGCCAGATGAGGTGGTTCGGGCATCTGGTCAGGATGCCACCCGAGCGCCTCCCTAAGGAGGTGTTTAGGGCATGTCCGACCGGTAGGAGGCCACGAGGAAGACCCAGGACACGTTGGGAAGACTATGTCTCCCGGCTGGCCTGGGAACGCCTCGGGATCCCCCGGGAGGAGCTGGACGAAGTGGCTGGGGAGAGGGAAGTCTGGGCTTCCCTGCTTAGGCTGCTGCCCCCGCGACCCGACCTCGGATAAGCGGAAGAAGATGGATGGATGGATGGATGTTGTTTACTGCCTTCACATTGCAGTCTACACGTATCTCTTATGGATGACTGGTCACACTTATCTTTACACCATGTACCAAATAAAATTGCTTCGAGGTCTGTAGGCACAACCAGAATTATGCCGTACATTAGGCGCACTGGGTTATAAGACGCACTGTCTATTTTTGAGAAAATGAATGAGGATTTTAAGTGCGCCTTATAGTCCGAAAAATACGGTATTAAAAACTGCATATTGCTTTGAAGTGAAGGCTACTTCATTGTACCGTTCAAGCTCCGCCTCCTTGTACGCAAGTCAATGGTGTTTTGTCAACCACACCTGAAAAAAACACAGCGAGTGAGAATCTATACTTAGGCCTACTACGCTACTGTATTTTAATGTTGGTCATGATGGTGCTACTTGGTCAGCCAAGTGTTTTATGAGGTGGTACTTGGTGATTAAAGGTTGAGAACCACTGATGTATATGATAGCGTGTATACAACAGTTTTAAGAGTAATGGATACATTTTTATCGTATGTTTTTTTTTTCCTTCTTTAGAGCAGCAGCCAGCATGAAGAATGTGTGAATTTCTGTCTTCACTCTTAGCGTTGCTGCAGATCTGTCAGCAGCTGATTCTGCACCACAGGACACTTTATATTTGCCAAACACCTTATTGGCACACTTCTGTTGCTAATATGAAGAATTGGTTATGTTGTTTCATCTATTACACGATGACAGGTGCTGTTACGTCATAGCCTAAACACACAATTACATATATTTATGATTGTTAATATTTCCATATTATATTATTGAAGCACAAAATGCCTTACACTATGTGAAGAGTTCACTTTAGAGGTACAAAAATCAGCTGTTTTAATACAATCCAAATGTTAGGAAATCTTTCATGAAGTGCATTCATAAGCAATGGAATCTGATATCTTCCTTATCTTCGCTACTGCCAGCAATCTTTTTAGAAATAAAATCTTTTTCTTACACTTGACAACTTGTCTGCATCTTCAATACAACTCTTGTCTCTTAATTGTGTTTGATTGGATTTTTAACGTGATGCTACTACTTCTGGTTGAGCAATCATTCTAAAAACTGCTGGTTTCATTAAAAATTGACAAAACATATTATTTTTGCTGCAGCTTACGTTGGATGTAATTGATTGACGAGTTAAAACGTTGTCCTCTGAGGACTGCATACTAAAAAATTATCAAAGCAATGCTGACAAAGGATTTTTGAATAAATATACACGCAGTCCAGCCTGACTAATATTTATCCTTACAGGGACTTTTGTCTCGCGGCAAGTTTTTACTTGATTGAAATTAACAAGTTATCATTGCAGAAAATATATTCCTCTGCTTTTTGAACAAAAACTTCAGTCAGCTTGCAAGAAATGTACACAATTTCTGACTCATTGTACTGTATATTCCGGACCAAAGTTCGGATCAAAGTTTATATTAGAGACTTCTGTAGAAATCAAACTTACTGTCTTCTTATAGGTACTATATTTTTCGGACCATAGGGCGCACCGGATCAAAAGGCGCACTGCTGATGAGCGGGTCGAGTCAGGTCTATTTTCATACAAAAGTTGCACCGGATTACAAAGTGCATTAAAGGGGTCATATTCTAAAGTTTTTATTTCTAAAACACTTCCTTGTGGTCTACATCAGAGGTCCCCAACCACCGGGCCGCGGCCCGGTACCGGTCCGTGGATCGATTGGTATCGGGCCGTACAAAAAATAAAAAATAAATATATACCGTATTTTCCGCACTATAAGCCGCACCTAAAAACCACAAATTTTCACAAAAGCTGACAGTGCGGCTTATAACCCGGTGCGCCTTATATATGGATTAATATAAATATTTATTTTCATAAAGTTTCGGTCTCGCAACTACGGTAAACAGCCGCCATCTTTTTTCCCCGTAGAAGAGGAAGCGCTTCTTCTTCTATGGTAAGCAACCGCCAAGGTAAGCACCCGTCCCCATAGAAGAGGAAGCGCTTCTTCTTCTACTGTAAGCAACCACCCGCCCCCATAGAAGAAGAAGCCCCCGGATATTGCGTTTCATTTCATTTGTGTGTTTACATCTGTAAAGACCACAAAATGGCTCCTACTAAGCGACACGCGTATAACGCAGAATTTAAACTTAAGGCAATATTTAACCAAAGAACTCCAACCGCTCGATATTGGTGTCAACAGGGCATTTAAAGCACGACTGCGAACGGCGTGGGAACAATGGATGACCGAAGGCGAACACACCTTCACTAAGACAGGGAGACAGCGCCGGACGACATACGCCAACATCTGCCAGTGGATCGTAAATGCCTGGGCGGATATTTCGGTCACAACTGTGGTCCGAGCTTTCCGGAAGGCAGGATTCACAGAACTGCGACGAGACTGAGCCGGCCATTTTGGATCCCGTATTCGCCCAACTTTTTAATTCGGACACCGAAGGAGAAGAATTCGAGGGATTTATGAATGAAGAATAACTTCAGAAAGTGAGCGTTATGTTTATTTTGTGTGTTGTGACATTAACGTTCGAGCAACATTAAGTTATTGATGCTTATTGATTGCACATTTGCACATTACCGTACATTTTGGGAGTGAACAGAGTTGTTAGAACGCTGGTTTTTAATATATTATTAAAGTTTGACTGACCTATCTGACTGTTTTTTTGACATTCCCTTTAGCGCAGTTAGATGCGGCTTATAACACGGGGCGGCTTATAGGTGGACAAAGTTTTGAAATATGCCGTTCATTGAAGGCGCGGCTTATAACCCAGGGCGGCTTATGGTGCGGAAAATACGGTATATTTATTTTTTATTTTTTATTAAATCAACATAAAAAACACAAGATACACTTACAATTAGTGCACCATCCCAAAAAACCTCCGTCATTCACACTCATTCGCACAAAAGGGTTGTTTCTTTCTGTTATTAATATTTCTGGTTACTACATGATATATCAATATAGATCAATACAGTCTGCAGGGATATAGTCCGTAAACACACATGATTGTATTTTTTTATGACAAAAAATATATATATAATATACGAGTGAGGGAAGAGTGGATCGTGAGAGCAACAGGCGGATCGGTGCGGCGTCTTCAGTAATGCGGACGCTGTATCGATCCGTTGTGGTGAAGAAGGAGCTGAGCCGGTAGGCAAAGCTCTTAATTTACCGGTCGATCTACGTTCCCATCCTCACCTATGGTCATGAGCTTTGGGTTATGACCGAAAGGACAAGATCATGGGTACAAGCGGCCGAAATGAGCGTTCTCCGCCGGGTGGCGGGGCTCTCCCTTAGAGATAGGGTGAGAAGCTCTGCCATCCGGGAGGAGCTCAAAGTAAAGCTGCTGCACATCGAGAGGAGCCAGATGAGGTGGTTCGGGCATCTGGTTAGGATGCCACCTGAACGCCTCCCTAGGGAGGTGTTTAGGGCACGTCCGACCGGTTGGAGGCCACGGGGAAGACCCAGGACACGTTGGGAAGACTATGTCTCCCGGCTGGCCTGGGAACGCCTCGGGATCCCCAGGGAAGAGCTGGACGAAGTGGCTGGGGAGAGGAAAGTCTGGGCTTCTCTGCTTAGGCTGCTGCCCCCGCGACCCGACCTCGGATAAGCGGAAGAATGGATGGATGGACATTTGCATATTACTTCAATACAAAGTCTCCAAGGCAGAAGTGTATTAGAAGGTATCCAGTTAAAAAAATGTGTCCGCATCATTCAATTTACTGTGTCATGAGTTCAATTTAATAAATTATTATTAACCCACTGAGTGTCGACAAAATAATTACCACACAACTTTCACTTAAAGTCAGCGTAGGTCTTAGCGTTTTTATATACCTAACATAGTTCTCTGAGTAATTGTACTTCATCAAAAATGTTTTAACATTCCACACTACATAATAATAAAAGTACGTATGATTCCTACAGATATCGCATTGGATCAATATCGGCCAATACTCAAAGCTCCAATGTCTATTGAATTGGAAATGAAAATAAATAAAAATTATATTTATTTTATTCTTACATTTTATTTTCACAGTGACCTTAAGACCTACTCGTAATGTTACGATTCTTACAATAAAAACAAGCAGAATGTACTTTGTACAGTATTGTGTACTGATACTGTAATAGTAATACTCACTTTTTTAATTGATACTATTACATTATGATGTGTTATCACCAACTTTGCGTTGCTGTGGCAGGTTGAAGTGATAATAGTGTATGTTTTGTATATGAAGCCTGTAGTATTACTGTGGTACAGTACAAAGCTAGAAGGTTGTTGTCTTTGCCAATCAAATGTTTGGCTGCCAATTAACAAAATTGCCAACAACTGTGATGCCACGCCCACCTGAGGAGGCCACACTACTCTGTTAAGGCAACACACCTGTGATGCTATTTTCTTGAGTCATGACATTACTTTTGTAGTAAATAGTTAGTCCTGTAAACATGAGTAGAATATAACTTGCTGCTGTGTGGATTCCAGAAATACACAGCAAAGCAGAAAGACTTCTCAGGTAATGTTTCCAACTTCAATGCATGATAACATAACACTGTTATGTAAAATTATCAGGAAGATTTTTATACATTTAGTTACTCAAACTGCAATGCAAAAAATGTTCATAGTATTTTTAAGATGCATCAACAATCCCTGCTGAACAGTTTGGATAAATTGTCATTCATATGAATGACTACAATTTCATATCTACGATGGATCTTAATAAGAAATATAATTTCCTTTGTGGTTTTTATTGGACGTTAGAAGACAAACATATTCAATATTGACATGAACTATACAGGTTAATATGAAAAGCACTGAGAAACAACAAAAAACTAAGTAGGAACTTAGAATGACAAGTGCTTAAAAAGTGGTGACAAAGGCAGAAAATGTTAATATTTGTATATTGTATTATTTGGGCAGTAGGTGACAGTATTGTACTTTACAAAGTGAACTGTCATGGTTTGGAATATTGGAGGTTAATTTGCCTTTAGGAAAGCTTTTTTTTTTTTGCTTTCTATAACTGAATTCTTTGCGTTTTGGATTTTGTGAATTTTTTTTTTTTTATATATCAAATTATGCTGACAATTTCATCAAATTACAGTTTGTCAGCAAAATTTCTTTTGAAATTCGATTTGGTAAAATGCAGTGTTTTAAAATTCATCCATCCATCCATCTTCTTCCGCTTATCCGAGGTCGGGTCGCGGGGGCAGCAGCCTAAGCAGGGAAGCCCAGACTTCCCTCTCCCCAGCCACTTCGTCCAGCTCTTCCTGTGGGACCCCAAGGCGTTCCCAGGCCAGCCGGGAGACATAGTCTTCCCAACGTGTCCTGGGTCTTCCCCGCGGCCTCCTACCGGTCGGACGTGCCCTAAACACCTCCCTAGGGAGGCGTTCGGGTGGCATCCTGACCAGATGCCCGAACCACCTCATCTGGCTCCTCTCGATGTGGAGGAGCAGCGGCTTTACTTTGAGCTCCTCCCGGTTGACAGAGCTTCTCACCCTATCTCTAAGGGAAAGCCCCGCCACCCAGCGGAGGTAACTCATTTCGGCCGCTTGTACCCGTGATCTTGTCCTTTCGGTCATAACCCAAAGCTCATGACCATAGGTGAGGATGGGAACGTAGATCGACCGGTAAATTGAGAGCTTTGCCTGCCGGCTCAGCTCCTTCTTCACCACAACGGATCGATAAAGCGTCCGCATTACTGAAGACGCCGCACCGATCCGCCTGTCGATCTCACGATCCACTCTTCCCTCACTCGTGAACAAGACTCCGAGGTACTTGAACTCCTCCACTTGGGGCAAGATCTCCTCCCCAACCCGGAGATGGCACTCCACCCTTTTCCGGGCGAGAACCATGGACTCGGACTTGGAAGTGCTGATTCTCATCCCAGTCGCTTCACACCCGGCTGCGAACCGATCCAGTGAGAGCTGAAGATCCTGGCCAGATGAAGCCATCAGGACCACATCATCTGCAAAAAGCAGAGACCTAATCCTGCAGCCACCAAACCAGATCCCCTCAACGCCTTGACTGCGCCTAGAAATTCTGTCCATAAAAGTTATGAACAGAATCGGTGACAAAGGGCAGCCTTGGCGGAGTCCAACCCTCACTGGAAACGTGTCCGACTTACTGCCGGCAATGCGGACCAAGCTCTGGCACTGAGCATACAAAAAAAAAAATAATAATTCAGTGTATTAAAAATTCAATGCAGTAATATTTGTTGTTTCTTAAGTCAAGACCCACTTCCTGTGAATTGAGACTGAAGCAGTCAATTCTGTTAGATCAAGCGTCTGTCTTATGATACCGGAAGTGGGTCTTGACTTTTGAAGCAACAAACATGTCTGCACTTTGTACACTGAATATTGATACACTGAATTTTTACACTCTAAATTTTTACACACTAAATTCTTAAACACATTATTTTAACAAACTGAAGTTTTAAACACATTTTGCTCACAAATATTTATTCAACACAAATTAACCTCTATATCAGGGGTGTCATTTTAGATCATGGGGCCACATGGAGAAAAATATACTCCCAAGTGGGCTGGACTGGTAAATCACGGTACCATAACTTAAAAGTAAAGACAACTTCAGATCGTTTTCTTTGTTTAAAAATAGAACAAGCCCATTCTGAAATTGTACAAATCGGGGCTGTCCGGGGGCCGGATCAGGCCCGAGAACAGGTTTTATCTGGCCCGTGGGATGAGTTTGCGAAGTATAAAAATTAACCTGAAATTTTTTTAATGAAAGAAAGAGCTATTCTAAATGTGTCCACTGGATGTCGCAATCAGATGAGGAAAATGATCAAACTACATAAATAACATAATGTAATTTGATTTTGATATATTTTATCTTGATTGAAAATTAACATCAATGAGTTGACTGAACATTATCACATAATTTATTCAGAAAATATAAATAACGACAAAGTATATGTACTATTAACGGCAACAGGTAATTGTAAAAACAAAAAACATTATGATTTGTACCAGGGGTGTGAAACTCATTTTACAATTTCAGAATGAACTTGTTCTATTTTTTTTAAACAAAAAACAATCTGAAGTTGTCTTTATTTTTAAGTTATCGTGCCGTGATTTTACCAATCGGGCCTACTTGGTAGTAGATTTTTTTTCCATGTGGCCCCATCTAAAATGAGTTTGACACCCCTGGTACAAATCATAATGTTGTTGGGGTTTTTTTTTTTAATTACCTGTTGCGGTTAATAGTATATATACTTTTTGTCGTTATTTATATTTTCTGAATAAATTGTGTTAATGTTCATCAGTCAACTCATTGGTGTTCATTTTCAATCTATCAAGATAAAAAAATTATATCAAAATCAAATTACACTGTTATTTGTGTAGTTTGCTCATTTTCCTCGACTGATGTACTAACATCATGTGGTTTATTTTGTACATATGTAGCATCATCTACAAATATACAAAAAATTGCTATTGCGACATCCAGTGGACACATTAACAACAGCTGTTTTTCATTAAAAAATGTCAGGTTAATTCTTACACTTAGCAAACTCATCCCGCAGGCCGGATAAAACCTGTTCGCGGGCCTGATCCGGCCCTCGGGCTGTACGTTTGACACCCCCATGCTCTGTATGGTATGATGCTTTACATCTTAAAATTAGTGCTGTCTAATATGTTTTATTTAGATTTGTCACACTTGAATTTGGAATAAACATGATAAACCACAGGTTATTACTCACATGCATAATTTAAATTAACTTTAAAAAATACCCTAGTATTTTGACCATGTACTTTTAGTCAGAATGTCAATCACAAACCTTTTTAATTGATTGCATGTCCATTTATTTGCTAGAAACTTTGAACGGTTTTATCTAAAGTAAAGTCAGGGTGTTTTTAGAAGTAAAATTTACCAGTGAGCACACCAGTCAGTTTCCTCGCTCATCTTTGCACAGATGTATGCATTAATCTTGCATTGATCTTGCATTGATTGCTGGCGGCGTGGCTCGGTTTGCATAGCGGCCGTGCCAGCGACTTGAGGTTTCCAGGTTTGATCCCCGCTTCTGCCATCCGAGTCACTGCCGTCGTGTCCTTGGGCAAGACACTTGACCACCTGCTCCCAGTGCCACCCACACTGGTTTAAATGTAGATGATGGGTTTCACTATGTTAAGTGCTTTGAGTCGCTAGAGAAAAGTGCTTTATAAATATAAATAAACACATCTGTGAAACTCTTTGCCACTGGAGTTAAAGTCGCAGTCGGACATTAAACTTTTCTCCACAAAACTGAAAATGTGGCTTAAGGAAAATCAGATGTGTGAGCACTAGAACTGGGTGTAGTATGGTCAAATGGGGCCAATTTTTTTTTTAATGTATTTTTATTTTGTACTTGTCTTAATCAGAAGTACTTTAATAATCCCCGAGGGGAAATTAAGATTTTCAGCACAATCCATTCAAGAGCAGACAAACATTACATGGTAGACAGAACAGGATCGCTGATGGGTCTGCCGACTTCCGGCAAAAAAGGTGAGAATCAGGTAAACGCTGGGAAGGGGGGGGGGGGGGGGGGGTTAGAAAAAAAAAATCAGTTTAAGTCTTGACCCCTGGAGAAGGGGTCCAGACTGAGGCCAAGGGACCTCATAGACATAGCACAGGTAAACGCTGGGAAGGGGGGGGGACTGTTAAAAAAAAAAAATCAGTTTAAGCCTTGGCCCCTGGAGAAGGGGTCCAGACTGAGGCCAAGGGAAAAAACCTCATAGACATAGCACACATAAACATGTGTGTAGGAGGGAAACGTCAAAGAACACAAAGGACATTAAAAGAGTAGAGCTGATGCAACCAGCCACTTCTACACACAGCCACAGAAGTAAAACAACAAAAAAAACTACAAAAAAAACCCCTTCCACTGTGGTGGCCTGTGCGGCGTTCCACGCCATCGTATGTTGGGGTGGGGGGAGCATGGCTACAGAGACAGGAGCAGACCCAACAAAACAACCAAGAGAGCCGACTCCAACCTCGGCCGCCCACCAACTCTCGGCCAGTGTCCAGTCCGCACGGATGAGCGAGGATGCGTCTAAGAAGACCGATGTGTCCGATACCTGCTCATTCAGCCAAGTCACTGTGAAGCGTGTCCGTCCCGGCGCTCAGCGCCAGCTCCGCAGCCCTGTTTCTTCATCCGCATCTACTCCAGTCCCTTCAAATGGACTCTGGTGTGGCAGAGACCCAGCAGCTTGTCTCCATGGCCAAAAGGCTCCATACACATACACATACTGTACATATACATTCACTGTACAAACACATATACACATTCTGTACATATACATTCATTGTACAAACACATATACACATTCTGTACATATACAAGTACATATGCATACTTACACTCATGCACATAATCACGTTTCATCAAACATATATTAACGTTGTTGCCCTAGGGTAAACTGGGTGTAACACATGGCACACTGACAAAGCTTAACCTATTGTGACTATAACAATCTACAAGGTTAATGTAGGTTGCTTCTCTTTCTCCCCCTCCATTTTTCTGCATTCTTTCGTATCTCAAGTTATCATTACGTATATGTATTGTTGCATTTAAACAACTGTATTGTTGATAATAAAGGTAAATTATTGGTATTGTTCATTATCAATAGCGCTATTTCTATTGGTATTTGTATTGATCCATTTGTAGTGTAATAATGCTCATGGTTATTTCTGTATTATTTTTTATTTTTCGCTAACTGCTTATTTGCTATTACTTTTACCATCATATTTGTACATGTCATATTTGCTGATGTTGCTCTATTGTTGTTGTTGTTGTTTGCTGTTGTTGTTTTTGTCTCTCTGTCTAATCCCCCTCTTGTCCCCACAATTTCCCCCTCTGTCTTCTTTTTTTTTCTCTTTCTATCCCCTCCTGCTCCGGCCCGGCTGCACTAAATGATAATATAAATACATTTAATAAAGTCAAATACAAATAAGGCAACAAGAGAAGTATCCTACACTTCTCTTTTGTAAAGTAAATCTGAACAGCCGACATGGGCATCTACATCAACTATATGATTTGCCTGAGAAGCTGGACAGGACATTTAAAAAAAGAAAAAAAAAAAAAAAAAAAAAAAAAAAGGCTCCAGGGAGACAGATCCAGAAGTTAATCTTTTTGTATGTTTTTTTTTTCACTTTTCTTAACTTTTTTTTAAAAGACTAACCAGGGACGAGGGTTGCAAATTAGTACATTGACATCGGTTACCTATGGGTAGCAATGTTTAATTGTACTGTCCATGTCAAATAAGTATACTTGATCTGATCACTAACCACATGGCAAACCTCAGCCATCCCTGGTTAAAGTAAAGGAGCATGTGCACTCAAAATAAATTGTGATTAATCTCTGTATAAAGATAATCAATTCAATATTTTTTGTGATAATTGCAGGAGTTAACTACCGTATTTTCCGCACTATAAGGCGCACCGGATTATTAGCCGCACCTTCAATGAATGGCATATTTCATAACTTTGTCCACCAATAAGCCGCCCCGGACTATAAGCCGCGCCTACGCTGCGCTAAAGGGAATGTCAAAAAAACAGTCAGATAGGTCAGTCAAACTTTAATAATATATTAAAAACCAGCGTTCTAACAACTCTGTTCACTCCCAAAATGTACGCAAATGTGCAATCACAAACATAGTAAAATTCAAAATAGTGCAGAGCAATAGCAACATAATGTTGCTCGAACGTTAATGTCACAACACACAAAATAAACATAGCGCTCACTTTCTGAAGTTATTCTTCATTCGTAAATCCTTCGTCTTCGGTGTCCGAAGTGAAAAGTTGGGCAAATTTACGATCCACTGGCAGATGTTGGCGTCGTCTGGCGCTGCCTCCTCGTCTTAGTGAAGGTGTGTTCGCCTTCTGTCATCCATTGTTCCCACGCAGTTAGCAGTCTAGCTTCGAATGCCCTGTTGACACCAATATCTAGCGGCTGGAGGTCTTTTGTCAATCCACCCGGAATGACGGCGAGTATTGAATTAAGCGCGTAAGCGTGTCTCTCAATGTGCTGTTATGAGCTAGCAAATATAACAACTACACTACCCAGCATGCAACGATAGTTACGAGCATGCGCGGTAGCCCTGAGAAGCGTTGTATGCTGGCAGTTAGCACGCTGTGAGTAAACGTTGAGAACTCAGTTAACACGCCTCGTCTGCATTATTTATAATTAGACAGACAACACACTTAATAGGAGCCATTTTGGGGTCTTTACATAAACACACAAATGGAAATGAAACGTCACATATCCCAGCATGCACCGCGCGCTTCTTCTACGGGGAAAAAAGATGGCGGCTGTTTACCGTAGTTGCGAGACCTAAACTTTATGAAAATGAATCTTAATATTTATCCATATATAAAGCGCACCGGGTTATAAGGCGCACTGTCAGCTTTTGAGAAAATTTGTGGTTTTTAGGTGCGCCTTATAGTGCGGAAAATACGGTAGTTATTTTTGACACCACTACTTAAGTTTTAAAATTTGTAGACTGTCCAGATTTGCATAAATTCCCCCTTTTTTATTTATGCCACAAGAAGAAATTGTAGTTCTGGTTGGATGCCTACAAACTACCAACACAGAAGTGCTATTTCAGAATAAAAGCATGATGCTGTCATAAAGTGTGCTTTCAGGCTCCTACCTCTCATCGCCGTATTCCTTCCATGGACTGCAGTGAGCAAGTGAGTAGAAGTACAGCGCAGGAGTTACATGAGTATTTGTGAGTTTTGTACGTTTTCTTGTAGGAACGAGGGAAAGAATTGGACAAGCAAATGTTCAGACTTCAGGACATGTTGAAGTGGGAACAGGCCAAAGTGAGAAACTCCTTTTGAGACACCCGCGAAGGTTCTGCCAACTCGGCACTATTCTGTTGTTGCAGAATTCCCGTCTGCAGCTGAGGTGTAAGCAGCAGGAAGCGGAGCTGAAGCGCAGAGAGCAGCAAAGCAACCGAATGAAAGAACGACTGACTCAGCTAAATGACAGAGAGAAGGACAAAGAACAGCGTGAGAAGATCCAACTCTGCCAGCCAACGTTCTCCTCACTGATTGCTTCTTCTCCTCAGACATCCAGCTGTTGAACTTTCTACCTGGCGGTCGAGGCAGGAAGGAGCAGCCGATCAAAGCAATTAAGTAAAGTTCTGCAGACTAAATTTTCATGAAACGCATCTTTAGAATCCTTTTCTACTTTTACAAGACAAGAGGAAGCGATGCTGCTTCTGATGCTGGAGCGCAGAGAAGCAGAACTACGAGAGGCCATGAAGCTGCGACACAGCACCACCACCTTGCTGCACGCCATCCGACTAGACATGGAGCAAGTGAGTACAACTAATGTACATACTTGTGCACGCAGCTGGTACCAGTGAAGTTGGCACGTTGTGTAAATCATAAGTAAAAACAGAATACAATGATTTGCAAATCCGTTTCAACCTATATTCAATTGAATAGACTGCAAAGACAAGATACTTAACGTTCGAACTGGGAAACGTTATTTTTTTTGCAAATATTAGCTCATTTGGAAATGGATTCCTGCAACATGTTTCACAGAAGGTGGCAAAAGTGGCAAAAAAGACTGAGAAAGTTGAGGAATGCTCATCAAACACTTATTTGGAACATCCCACAGGTGAACAGGCTGATTGTCTCGGTCATTCACAAACAAGGACAGGGCGAGGGTCACTACTTTGAACAAATGCGTGAGCAAATTGTTTAAGAACAACACTTCTCAACCAGCTATTACAAGGAATTGAGGGATTTCACCATCTACGGTCCGTAATATCATCAAAAGGTTCAGAGAACCTGGAGAAATCACAGCAAGTAAGCAGCAAGGCTGAAAACCAACATTGAATGCCCGTGACCTTCAATCCACCACTGTCAGTAACTACAGTTTGTCGCTACATCTGTAAGTGCAAATTAAAACTCTACTATGCAAAGCGAAAGCCATTTATCAACAACACCCAGAAACGCCGCCGGCTTTGCTGGCCCTGAGCTAATCTAAGATGGACTGATGTTCTGTGGTCTGACGAGTCCACATTTAATTTTGTTTTTGGAAACTGGACGTTGTGTCCTCTGGACCAAAGAGGAGAAGAACCATCCGGATTGTTATAGGCACAACGTTCAAAAGCCAGCATCTGTGATGGTATGGGGGTGCATTAGTGCCCAAAACATGGGTAACTTACGCATCTGTGAAGGCACCATTAATGCTGAAAGGTACATACAGGTTTTGGAGCAACTTATGTTGCCATCCAAGCAACGTTATCATGAACGCCCCTGCTTATTTCAGCAAGACGATGTCAAGCCCCGTGTTACAACAGCGTGGCTTCATAGTAAAAGAGTGTGGGTACTAGACTGGCCTGCCTGTAGTCCAGACCTGTCTCCCATTGAAAGTGTGTGACACAATATGAAGCCTAAAATACCACAACGGAGACCCCGGACTGTTAACTTAAGCTGTATATCAAGCAAGAATGGGAAATAATTTCACCTGAAAAGCTTCAAAGATTGGTCTCCTCAGTTCCCAAACGTTTACTGAGTGTTGTTAAAAGGAAAGGCCATGTAACACAGTGGTAAAAATGCCCCTGTGCCAACTTTTTTGCAATGTGTTGCTGCCATTAAATTCTAAGTTAATGATTATTTGCAAAAAATGAAGTTTCTCAGTTCGAACATTAAATATCTTGTCTTTGCAGTCAATTCAATTGAATATAAGTTGAAATTTTTTTTACAAATTGTATTTTGTTTATTTACGAATTACACAACGTGCCAACTTCACTGGTTTTGTGTGTGTGTGTGTGTGTGTGTGTGTGTGTGTGTGTGCGTGTGTGTGTGTGTGTGTACTGTACATATACCTTATTTTTATATTTGATATAAGGTGGTACTGTGCTTTTACATGTCCATGAGCATAGTCCAATAGTTTGTCATTCTTGTTGTAGACCTTGTCAAACGTTCAGAATGCTGAGTATGAATTCCTAAATGAAGACAAAAGGTTAATTCAAGCCGAGTCAGCACTTGGTGACCATGTGACGGGAGGTGTGCTTCAAAGTTGGAAACAAGTGCAGAGTAAACTGAGGGATCTTCTGACTGAAGGTGACCATACTGAACAAATCCTTGCAGTGATATGTAAGTGAGTACACGGCATCCCCTTGACACCCGAGTCGACTGCTCGTCCCTCATTCAGGAGGACCCAGGTTTGAACCTTGTTTTGGTGTAATGGAAGCAGAGACTGAACCAGGAGGTCTACATCTTAACTGCATTTTTCCTGATGTCATTTTTGATCCATCTTATATACCCTGGCTGTGTGCAGGACACACTGGTGTTAGCACTGATCAGGACAAACTGCTGACTCAGCTGCATGCAGAACTCAAAGAAAGTCAACAGATTGTCAAACTACAACAACAAATTCTGCAGGTAAATAATACATATTAGGGACGGCGTGGCGCAGTGGGAGAGTGGCCGTGCGCGACCCGAGGGTCCCTGGTTCAATCCCCACCTAGTACCAACCTCGTCATGTCCGTTGTGTCCTGAGCAAGACACTTCACCCTTGCTCCTGATGGGTGCTGGTAGTGCCTTGCATGGCAGCTCCCTCCATCAGTGTGTGAATGTGTGTGTGAATGGGTAAATGTGGAAGTAGTGTCAAACCCATTTATCATTTATATCATCCAATGTCAGTTTTAGGAATAACTGTTTTCCAATAACCTTGCTGTTTTCTAGTAACATGTATTAATATTCAAATTTTAAATGCAATACAAATAAAATCTATTATTATTAATCATTACTATTTCAAACTCTGGTACTGTTATTCACAGTAAAATGTGGCACACTGGTATGTAATATGTACAAAACCCAAAACCAGTGAAGTTGGCACGTTGTGTAAATGGTAAATAAAAACAGAATACAATGATTTGCAAATCCTTTTCAACTTATATTCAATTGAATAGAGTGCAAAGACAAGATTTTTATTGTTCGAACTGAGAAACTTAATTTTTTTTGGAAATCATTAACTTAGAATTTAATGGCAACACATTGCAAAAAGGTTGGCACAAGGGCATTTTTACCACTGTGTTACATGGCCTTTCCTTTTAACAACACTCAGTAAACGTTAGGGAACTGAGGAGACCAATTTTTGAAACTTTTCAGGTGGAATTCTTTCCCATTCTTGCTTGATGTGCAGCTTAAGTTTTTCAACAGTCTCCGTTGTGGTATTTTAAGCCTCATTTTGCACCACACATTTTCAATGGGAGACAGGTCTGGACGACAGGCAGGCCAGTCTAGTACCCACACTCTTTTACTATGAAGACACGCTGTTGTAACACGTGGCTTGGCATTGTCTTGCTAAAATAAGCTGGGGCGTTCATGATTACGTTGCTTGGATGGCAACATATGTTGCTCCAAAACCTGTATGTACCTTTCAGCATTAATGGTGCCTTCACGGATGTGTAAGTTACCCATGCCTTGGGCACTAATACACCTCCATACCATCACAGATGCTGGCTTTTTAACTTCGTGCCTATAGCAATCCGGATGGTTCTTCTTCTCTTTAGTCCAAGGACACGACGTCCAGTTTCCAAAAACAATTTGAAATGTGGACTCGTCAGACCACAGAACACTTTTCCACTTTACATCAGTCCATCTTAGGTGAAAGCCGACAGCGTTTCTGGGTGTTGTTGATACATGGCTTTTGCTTTGCATAGTAGAGTTTTAACTTGCACTTACAGATGTAGCGACAAACTGTAGTTACTGACAGTGGTTTTCTGAAGTGTTACTGAGCCCATGTGGGGAAATCCTTTACACACTGGTGTCGCTTTTTAATGCAGTACCGCCTGAGGGATCCAAGGTCCGTAATATCATCGCTTACGTGCAGTGATTTCTCCAGGTTTTCTGAACCTTTTGATGATATTACAGACCTTAGATGGTGAAATCCCTGACTTCCTTGCAATAGCTTGTTGGACAATTTGCTCACTCATTTGTTGACAAAGTGGTGACCCTCGCCCCATACTTGTTTGTGAATGACTGAGCATTTTATGGAAACTGCTTCTATACCCAATCATGGCACCCACCTATTCTCAATTAGCCTGTTCACCTGTGGGATGTTCCAAATAAGTGTTTGATGAGTATTCCTCAACTTTCTCAATATTTCTTGCCATGGTGCCAGCTTTTTTGAAACATGTTGCAGGCATCAAATTCCAAATGAGCTAATATTTGAAAAAAATAATGTTTACCAGTTTGAACATTAAGTGTCTTGTCTTTGCAGTCCATTCAATTGAATATAGGTTAAAAAGGATTTGCAAATCATTGTATTCTGTTTTTATTTACACAATGCGCCAACTTCACTGGTTTTGGGTTTTGTACAACAGATGGTCAGACATCTACTTAAGGAAGATGCTCATTAATAGTGCTAGCAATAACAAACTATTCTCTGAACCAGTTAGAATATATTGACTACTCAACATGAAAATGTTATTCAATCTCAATCAATCAATCTTTATTTATATAGCCCTAAATCACAAGTGTCTCAAAGGGCTGCACAAGCCACAACGACATCCTCGGTACAAAGCCCACATACGGGCAAGGAAAAACTCACCCCAGTGGGACGTCGATGTGAATGACTATGAGAAACCTTGGAGAGGACCGCATATGTGGGTAACCCCCCCCCCTCTAGGGGAGACCGAAAGCAATGGATGTCGAGTGGGTCTGACATAATATTGTGAGAGTCCAGTCCATAGTGGATCCAACATAATAGTAAGAGTCCAGTCCATAGTGGGGCCAGCAGGACACCATCCCGAGCGGAGACGGGTCAGCAGCGCAGAAATGTTCCCTGCCGATGCACAGGCGAGCGGTCCACCCCGGGTCCCGACTCTGGACAGCCAGCACTTCATCCATGGCCACCGGACCTGTGCACCCCCGCCCCTCAAGGAAAAGGGGAGCAGAGGAGAAAAGAAACGGCAGATCAACTGGTCTAACAGGGGGGCTATTTAAAGGCTAGAGTATACAAATGAGTTTTAAGATGGGACTTAAATGCTTCTACTGAGGTAGCATCTCTAATTGTTACCGGGAGGGCATTCCATAGTACTGGAGCCCGAATAGAAAACGCTCTATAGCCCGCAGACTTTTTTTGGGCTCTGGGAATCACTAATAAGCCGGAGTTCTTTGAACGCAGATTTCTTGCCGGGACATATGGTACAATGCAATCGACAAGATAGGCTGGAGCTAGACCGTGCAGTATTTTATACGTAAGTAGTAAAACCTTAAAGTCACATCTTAAGTGCACAGGAAGCCAGTGCAGGTGAGCCAGTATAGGCGTAATATGATCAAACTTTCTTGTTCTTGTCAAAAGTCTAGCAGCCGCATTTTGTACCAACTGTAATTTTTTAATGCTAGACATAGGGAGCCCCGAAAATAATACGTTACAGTAGTCGAGACGAGACGTAACGAACGCATGAATAATGATCTCAGCGTCGCTAGTGGATAAAATAGAACGAATTTTAGCGATATTACGGAGATGAAAGAAGGCCGTTTTAGTAACACTCTTAATGTGTGACTCAAACGAGAGAGTTGGGTGGAAGATAATACCCAGATTCTTTACTGATTCGCCTTGTGTAATTGTTTGGTTGTCAAATGTTAAGGTGGTATTATTAAATAAATGTCGGTGTTTAGCAGGAATATTGTGGAGTTGTAAATCAGACTAACACATGTAGATACACAACTATTACTATTGCTAGTAGGGGTGTCCCATACAACCTTTTCATTTCCAATATGATACTGATTTTGGAGCCACGAGTGTTTGCTGATATATTAACCCAATACGATATCAGCAGCAAAAATAATAGTACTATTTGTACTTGGAGTGAATGTTTTAAAAGGTTTGATCAGTGAAATTAGTCAGAAAAAACACTAAACTTAATGGCGAAGCTTAATTTGTGTTTGGTGACACATTGCATACCCAGTCACAAACATTACATGATCGACTAATCTCATTAAACATTTCTCAGTGCAGTATGGCAATAATTGTTATCCAACGATTAATTCATGACTTTCACACTGGTGACATGTCGTCATTGTTTTTATCAATATTTATTTGCAGGACAGTCTTCCATCGTTGGGCCCGTCAGAGCTGACTGATTCTTACTACTTGGAAGAGTGGGAGCGACTTCAAGCGCGTTGGGCGGAGTTTGAACATCAGAAGCAGACTTTTGAGAGGGAGAGGCAGTCCTTCACTGACGCCGCCATACGCTTAAGCCTTGAAGTAAATTTTTATTGTAGACAAAAGCCTATTTGGTCAATAAAAAATGTTTTTGTGAACAGCGTCGGGACTTTGAGCATCAGAAGGCGTTGATACTGAAGCAACAATATCTAAGTTGCTGCACGCAGGAAGTAAAACTTCTCAGTGAGTACACACTTTTAAATACCTTCTGTCCCCATTGTCAAAGACAAACTTGTACTGTATTTTTTTGGACTATAAGGCGCACTTAAAATCCTTTTCATTTTCTCAAAACTCGACAGTGCGCCTAATGCGCCTAATGTACGGCATCATTTTGGTTGTGCTTACCGACCTCGAAGCTATTTTATTTGGTACATGGTGAAATAAGTGTGACCAGTAGATGGCAGTCACACAAGAGATACATGTAGACTACAATATGACTCAAGTAAACACCAACATTTAATATGTTCCATTGAAAATATAGAACATTACACACCGCGCTCAAAAATATATCAAAATGTTTGAGTACGACTTTGGAAAGCGGCTTGAAGATGATCTGTAAAACATAATCTATGCAACATTTTGACCAAAGAACCACCATCACATGTTATGTAGACAACAAGGAAGTGTTTTCCATTTTAGAAAAAAAAAAAAAAAAAGACTTCTTTTAATGCACCCTATAATTCGGTGCACCTTTACCTGACTAGACCCGCATATCGGCAGTGCGCCTTATAATCCGGTGCGCCCTATGGTCCAGAAAATACGGTATATATTTTGTCAACGTAGTCAGTTTATCGGTGAATAATTTCAGAATGCAAAGTCTGTTAAGGCATTGTCCTACAAACTGCGTATAATATACGGCTTTCATTTCTTGTGTTGGAGATGTGGGTGCACAGCTGCATATCCTAAGTAAGTTTCCCAGAAAAAATAAGCCCATTATTACTTTTGAATAATTTGGTCACTGTGTTAAGGCTGGAATATACTCTGGCGTCACGTTGCTTGCGTCTGTCTGACGGTGTCTTGTTTGATTTATCATTCTTCCGTGGGGGATGACGCCAGTCTTGTAATTCCCTTCCAAAACAGTAAGGGGCAGTGTCTCCTGAAGGAGCACCTGCAGCTGTCATTTACTAGATATAGTACAGGCCAAAAGTTTGGTCACACCAAACTATACCAACCGGTATAGCTCGGTTGGTAGAGTGGCCGTGCCATCAACCTGAGGGTTGCAGGTTCGATCCCCGCTTCCGCCATCCTAGTCACTGCCGTTGTGTCCTTGGGCAAGACACTTTACCCACCTGCTCCCAGTGCCACCCACACTGGTTTAAATGTAACTTAGATATTGGGTTTTCACTATGTAAAGCGCTTTGAGTCACTAGAGAAAAGCGCTATATAAATATAATTCACTTCACTTCACTTCACCTTCTCATTCAATGCGTTTTCTTTATTTTCATGACTATTTACATCGTAGATTGTCCCTGAAAACATCAAAACTATGAATGAACACGTGGAGTTATGTACTTAACAAAAAAAGGTGAAATAACTGAAAACATGTTTTATATTCTAGTCTCTTCAAAATAGCCACCCTTTGCTCTGGTTACTGCTTTGCACACTCTTTGCATTCTCTCGATGAGTTTCTAGAGGTAGTCACCTGAAATGATTTTCATTTCACAGGTGGGCCTTTTCAGGGTTGATTGGTGGAATTTCTTGCCTTGTCAATCGGGTTGGGACCATCAGTTGTGTTGTGAATGAGGTGTGTCCAAACTTTTGGCCTGTACTGTGTATACCTTCTTTTGAAGACTGATGGCAACCGCAACATCGACTTATTTGTCTTCATAGAACTAATCATTCAGAAACATCAGTTTACTTTTAATAGACATTTTACTAATAAACCAGAAGAAAATACCTTTTTGAAGATGGACTGTGCAACTTCCGAACGAGTCTCAGCAGAGGACGTTATCATTTGCAACGTCATTCGGCTGTCCGGGACAAGAGAGCGCTATGTAATTATGAATAAACAAAACGGTTATATTTATTTTAACGACATGCTAGTATTAATGTGTATGGTCATAATATTGATGTTTGGCAGTAAAAGTTAAAAATAGTGTCAGACTCGTGCTTTGTTCCTTCTTTTTGGACATACGCTCAATTAGAAATATGACACATTTAGTAATCATTTTTAGAGTGCACTGAGATATAAAGTACACAATATACGTGTATTTCATAATTTAATACAATAATTTGTGCATTTCAAGCACAAAGTCTGCTCTTCTGTGATTGGGAACTTTCTCTCAAAAAGCTTATCAATCACAGCTCTGCGGTCTGCGTTGACACAAATTAAGGATTTTTGTAAAACTCATTCAAGACTACGTAGAGGGAAGGGACAATACGGCATCGCCTTCGCAGGTTACGTGACGCGAGAGTATACACCAGGCTTTACTGCTACGAAAATAAAAACCTATTTTTCGGACTATAAGGCGCACCTAAAATCCTTTCATTTTCTCAAAAAGTACGCCTTATAACCCGGTGTGCCTAAAGTACAGAATAATTTTGGTTGTGCTTACCGACCTCAAAGCTATTTTATTTGGTACATGGTGAAATAAGTGTGACCAGTAGATAGCAGTCACACATAAGAGATACATGTAGACTGCAATATGACTCTAACACCAAAATGTTATGTTCCATTGAATATATAGAACATTACACACGGCGCTCAAAAATCTATTAAAATGTCTTAGTATGACTTTGGTAAGCTATGAGGCCGCACCGCTTGATGGTTTGTACTGTGCTTCAACATACGAGTATTATTATGGTGTGTGTGTGTATAAGGTATGAAATTATCTGCCGTTTCGCAATATTATGCAAAAGCAACTTTTCTTACCTTCTGGTACCTGCTGATCTGTATTTAGGATCTGCATAAGTCCTGAACATTTGCACGTGTCCACCTTTGTAGTTCGTGCCGACACCGTAGTCGATAAGCTTCTTCTTTGTCCTCTATCGACTACGGTGTCGGCACGGACTACAGAAGTGGACGCGCACAAATTTTCAGGAGTTATGCAGATCCCAAATACACATCAGCAGGTACCAGAAGGTAAGAAAAGTTTCTTTTGCATAATGCGAAACAAAACGCCAGATGGGTACCTTATACACCCACCATAATGATACTCGTACGTTAAAGCACAGTACAATCCATCAAGCAGTGCGGTTTCATAGTTTACCAAAGTCGTACTAAAACATTTTGATATTTTTGAGCGCCATGTGTAATGTTTAATATTTTCAATGGAACATATAAAATGTTGGTGTTTACTTGAGTCATATTGCAGTCTACACGTATCTCTTGTGTGACTGCCATCTACTGGTCACACTTAGCTTCAAGGTCGGTAAGCACAACCAGAATTATTCCGTACATTAGGCGCACTGTCGAGTTTTGAGAAAATGAAAGGATTTTAAGTGCGCCTTATAATACTTTTCAATAAACAATTTAGAGTCCAGCACATTTCCACGTCACACTTTCAAGCCCTATTGGTGGCTCATCTTACCGGAGGTCAGTTTTTCCACACTTGTTTTTCGCACTTTTATTTCACAGCAAATCATCAAACTATTTGCCATTTCTCAGGTTTTGTGGATGAAAGCCTGTCTTGCTGCATCCCCATTTCTCCGTATTCCAAAGAGCCCAGCCCTGTGACTTGTGATCCTGCCTCAGGCGACAGTCATGGAAGAGACAGATTTTTAACACCCACTACTCCTGAGCTCTATGCTGTCCTCGGTCTGTCCTATCAGTGCAGGTACTTTCTTTCAAAACTACCACATTGGTGGATAAGAACCCATGTAAGTCAATCCCGCTTATGTCTTATCCCTAAAAAGTAGCCGCTTATGTCTCCTACCTTGAAACCCAAAATTGTTCATTTACGTCTTTGTGTCATTGTCATAAATCCTGTCTCAGGGCATCCAATCGATCGCAACTGGACTATTTGGTTTGCCTTACACGTTTAGCCTCTCATCTAAGTAGGGTCCATCAGTTCATGCTCATGGACTTAGCATGGACCGATCTAGTCTTTGACTTACTTTGGTCAGATCAAGTGTGTCTACTTACAAAGCACTAAAACTAGCTCAGTGGCTTCCTGTTTAGTCTAAAAAAAAATTCACATGGCGTAATAACTTGTATTGGTTAGCCACCTTAAAAAGTTTCAAAAATGCTTAATCATCATTTTGTTTCTGCTCAAACTGCAAACTATATTTTATATATCTTGTCCACAATTGCTTATGTTGACATGTCTGCTTGTCCAGGGGATGTCAACATAAGCGTGTTCCATTGTAGTATGAGCATGTAGAATAACTAATTTAGATAAAACTATACAATTCTATACAGTAAGTCACGTGATCACTCAAGTTCTACTGTCAATTTTAATATTATAATTTTATTTCCCCCTGCTTCTGTAAAATAAACGTGTTTTGTTATCCTCATCAGTGCCAAAGATGGAGAAAGATGAAAGATGTGACGCAAGGCGAACTTGACCTTTGGACTGCTCGTTTTTAAAACTTTTAATAAAGCTAATTAAAACATTTAATCTTTTTTCTTTCAATTGTTTTTTTTTTTTTCGCTTGCACTGGAGTCATTAAAAAGAGGGCAATACTTTTTATTTTATTTTTTATACAAATTTCAACTTTAAGTAATTAGGTAATTTTAACTAAATGTAATCAGGTTAATTAACCACTGCAGGTGGGGTGGATGGTCCTGCGGCTGCATACTTGGGTGATGTGACCTGGGGCAGGCCCCGCCGTGGTATCCTGGGGAGGGGGTTTGGCTCGTGGGGGCCTGGTTGTTGGTGGTCTTCCCGTACGGCTGCGGGCGTCCCAACTTTCTGCCCGTGAGGGGTGTAGTCTCTCGCTGGCTTGGAGGCTGGCTGTCCCCTGCTTCTCTCGTGCCTTGTTCTCTGCTGGACGCGTCTGTCTATGGGCTGGCGCTGGCCCTGCCGGGTTCTGTTGCTGGCCGGCCTGACTGCGTGGGGCCGGTGGTCTCTTGTTCCCTAGGCACCGCACATGCTATTTTGGGTTGGGCTCTCTGGGTGGCTGGGGCTGAACTTTGGCTCTCGCACACAGTGGGAGACAAATATATTGTACATACATACTCACATATACACGGTTATTCATACATATACATACATACGTACATACGCGCACACATTGGTACTTACCCACATACATTGGTACATACGCTCCCATATACAAATACAGTACATACATACACATTCACTGTACAAACATACATATACATACTGTAAATATACAAGTACATATGCATACATACACTCATGCATAAAATATTGTTTCATCAAACATATTGTTCCCCTAGGGGAACTGACAAAACTTAACTTATTTTTACTATAATAATCTACAAGGTTCTGCGATGAGGTGGCGACTTGTCCAGGGTGTACCCCGCCTTCCGCCCGATTGTAGCTGAGATAGGCTCCAGCGCCCCCCAAAGGGAATAAGCGGTAGAAAATGGATGGATGGAATCTACAAGGTTAATACAGTTCACTTCTCTTTCTTCCCCTTCATTTATCTGTTTTCTTTTGTAATTCAAATTATTACATTCATGTATTGTTGCATTTGAAACAATTGTATTGTTGATAATATAGGTAATTATTATTCATTATCAATAGTGCAAAAAGCCGTTAGTAATATTAAACCATCAGTGCTAAATATTAACTTCTCACTTTCCTCTGGTACTGTTCCCCTAGCATTCAAAAAAGCGGTTATGCATCCTCTGCTCAAAAGACCTAACCTCAATACTGACCTCATGGTAAACTACCGGCTGGTGTCCCACCTTCCCTTTTAGCTCAAAAATCCTCGAAAAAATTGTTGCAAAGCAGCGAAATGAACACTTAGCGTCTAATATCTGTGAACCCTTCAAAAGGTTCAGAGAATCTGGAGAAATAACTCCACGGAAGCGACATGGCCGGAAACCAACATTGAATGACCGTGACCTTCGATCCCTCAGACGGCACTGGATCAACAAGCGACATCAATCTCTAAAGGATATCACCACATGGGCTCAGGAACACTTCAGAAAACCACTGTCACTAAATACAGTTGGTCGCTACATCTGTAAGTACAAGTTAAAGCTCTACTCTGCAAAGCGAAAGCCATTTATCAACAACATCCAGAAACGCCGCCGGCTTCTCTGGACCCGAGATCATCTAAGATGGACTGATGCAAAGTGGAAAAGTGTTCTGTGGTCTGACGTGTCCACATTTCAAATTGTTTTCTGAAATATTCGGCATCGTGTCATCCGGACCAAAGGGGAAGCAAACCATTCAGACTGTTATCGACGCAAAGTTCAAAAGCCAGCATCTGTGATGGTATGGGGGTGTATTAGTGCCCAAGGCATGGGTAACTTACACATATGTGAAGGCACCATTAATGCTGAAAGGTACATACAGGTTTTGGAACAACATATGCTGCCATCTAAGCGCCGTCTTTTTCATGGACGCCCCTGCTTATTTCAGCAAGACAATGCCAAGCCACATTCAGCACGTGTTACAACAGCGTGGCTTCATAAAAAAAAAAGAGTGCGGGTAATTTCCTGGCCCGCCTGCAGTCCAGACCTGTCTCCCAAAATGTGTGGCGCATTATGAAGCGTAAAATACGACAGCGGAGACCCCGGACTGTTGAACGACTGAAGCTCTACATAAAACAAGAATGGGAAATAATTCCACTTTCAAAGCTTCAAAAATTAGTTTCCTCAGTTCCCAATCGTTTGAGTGTTGTTAAAAGAAAAGGTGATGTAACACAGTGGTGAACATGCCCTTTCCCAACTAATTTGGCACGTGTTGCAGCCATGAAATTCTAAGTTAATTATTGTTTGCAAAAAAAAAACAAAAGTTTATTAGTTTGAACATCAAATATGTTGTCTTTGTAGTGCATTCGATTGAATATGGGTTGAAAAGGATTTGCAAATCATTGTATTCCGTTTATATTTACATCTAACACAATTTCCCAACTCATATGGAAACGGGGTTTGTATATGTGGATTTGTTTAGTCCATGTCACGATACACCATATATATGTGGATATGTTTAGGCCATGTCACGATACACCATATATATGTGGATATGTTTAGTCCATGTCACGATACACCATATATATGTGGATATGTTTAGGCCATGTCACGATATGTTTAGGCCATGTCACGATACACCATATATATGTGGATATGTTTAGTCCATGTCACGATACACCATAAATATGTGGATGTGTTTAGGCCATGTCACGATACATCATATATATGTGGATGTGTTTAAGCCATGTCACGATATGTTTAGGCCATGTCACGATACACCATATATATGTGGATATGTTTAGTCCATGTCACGATACACCATATATATGTGGATATGTTTAGTCCATGTCACGATACACCATATATATGTGGATATGTTTAGTCCATGTCACGATACACCATATATATGTGGATATGTTTAGTCCATGTCACGATACACCATAAATATGTGGATGTGTTTAGGCCATGTCACGATACACCATTTATATGTGGATATGTTTAGGCCATGTCACGATACACCACATATATGTGGATATGTTTAGGCCATGTCACGATACACCATATATATGTGGATATTTTGCCTTAGCCTTGAATGAACACTTGATGCATATAATCACAGCAGTATGATGATGCTATGTGTCTACATTAAAACATTCTTCTTCATACTGCATTAATATATGCTACTTTTAAACTTTCATGCAGAGAGGGAAATCACAACTAAGTCAATTTAGCAAAAGTGTATTTATTAAAGAGTTATTAAGCAGTGGCACAAAAATTCATGTCATTTCAAAACAGAAAATGCAGGATTGTCAGAGACATTTTAAAACAAGCTATTAGTGCACATTTGTGCATGGTGACACTAAGATGACATATTTAGACATAGACTTAGACTTCCTTTTTATTGTCATTCAAATGTGAACTTAACAGCACAGATAAGAACGAAATTTCGTTACATAAGCTCATGATAGTGCAGGATAAAAAAGCAATACGGTGCATATATAAATAAATAAATAAATAGATTACTGTACAGATAAACATATTGCACTTTTTCACATCCGTCCATGGGGAGTGGACTTATGTTGAGGGGATAATTTAATTATGATGCGTTCAAGAGTCTTACGGCCTGATGGAAGAAGCTGTTACAGAACCTGGAGGTTCTGCTTCGGAAGCTGCGGAACCTCTTTCTAGAGTCCAGCAGTGAAAAGAGTCCTTGGTGGGGGTGGAAAGAGTCTTTGCAGATTTTCTGAGCCCTGGTCAGGCAGCGGCTTTTTGCGATCTCCTGGGTAGGAGGAAGAGGAGTCCTGATGATCTTTTCCGCCGTCCTCACCACTCTCTGGAGAGACTTCCAGTCTGAGGCATTGCGGGCTCCAGTCCAGACAGAGATGCTGTTGGTCAGCAGGCTCTCTATAGTGCCTCTGTAGAATGTGCTGAGAATGGGGGGGAAGCTGTGCTCTTTTCGTCCGACGCAAAAAGTGCATGCGCTGCTGAGCTCTTTTTACAAGTCACATATCACATATTAAAACAACACTAAATTAAAGTGCACTTTTTGTACAGAATGCCACTACAGTAGTTTAAAACAAATAAAGTACACTTTGGTGCATGATGTCACACAAGATATTTCAATAAGTGTCAAATAAAAATGGGCTGCATAATAGGAAATCAAATAGTGTTTGTCCTTCACTATGTGGTAGGTTCCTGCGGACGTTATCGCCTTCTGTTGTTGACTATTTGTTTCATACGGTGTTGATGTGGAAATGGTTGCTTGGGCATTTTGTGGGTGTGGCACTAAACGGACATGTTGCCATGCGGAGTTTCAAGCACTCTTCATTCTCTAGCGGGTGACTTTTCAAATGATGCTACATTAGCAGTGCTGCTACTTTTTGTAGCAACGCTTTTGCCGCATAGTTGTTCACCATCTACCCGCTTGAAGCCAAACCACCGCCAGACGATGGACCCCCTGATGTTTGTCTTGGGAATACATTTGTTACCAGATTGGCACCTTCTCTCTCTCGTATTACCACTAGCACCACAGCTAAAGTTACCATGCCACTACCTGTCTGCTCCGTGAGAGCGTATGCCGTTGCACACGTGACAGTATGTGACGTATGTACAAACCCCGTTTCCATATGAGTTGGGAAATTGTGTTAGATGTAAATATAAACAGAATACAATGATTTGCAAATCATTTTCAACCCATATTCAGTTGAATATGCTACAAAGACAACATATTTGATGTTCAAACTGATAGACATTTTTTTTTTGCAAATAATCATTAACTTTAGAATTTGATGCCAGCAACACGTGACAAAGAAGTTGGGAAAGGTGGCAATAAATACTGATAAAGTTGAGGAATGCTCATCAAACACTTATTTGGAACATCCCACCGGTGTGCAGGCTAATTGGGAACAGGTGGGTGCCATGATTGGGTATAAAAGTAGATTCCATGAAATACTCAGTCATTTACAAACAAGGATCGGGCGAGGGTCACCACTTTGTCAACAAATGCCTGAGCAAATTGTTGAACAGTTTAAGCAAAAACCTTTCTCAACCAGCTATTGCAAGGAATTTAGGGATTTCACCATCTCTGGTCCATAAAATCATCAAAGGGTTCAGAGAATATGGAGAAATCACTGCACGTAAGCAGCTAAGCCCGTGACCTTCGATCCCTCAGGCTGTACTGCATCAACAAGCGACATCAGTGTGTAAAGGATATCACCACATGGGCTCAGGAACACTTCAGAAACCCACTGTCAGTAACTACAGTTGGTCGCTACATCTGTAAGCGCAAGTTAAAACTCTCCTATGCAAGACGAAAACCGTTTATCAACAACACCCAGAAACGCCGTCTGCTTCGCTGGGCCTGAGCTCATCTAAGATGGACTGATACAAAGTGGAAAAGTGTTCTGTGGTCTGACGAGTCCACATTTCAAATTGTTTTTGGAAACTGTGGACGTCGTGTCCTCCGGACAAAAGAGGAAAAGAACCATCCGGATTGTTATAGGCGCAAAGTTGAAAAGCCAGCATGTGTGATGGTATGGGGGTGTATTAGCGCCCAAGACATGGGTAACTTACACATCTGTGAAGGCACCATTAATGCTGAAAGGTACATACAGGTTTTGGAGCAACATATGTTGCCATCCAAGCAACGTTACCATGGACGCCCCTGCTTATTTCAGCGAGACAATTCCAAGCCACGTGTTACATCAACGTGGCTTCATAGTAAAAGAGTGCGGGTACTAGACTGGCCTGCCTGTAGTCCAGACCTGTCTCCCTTTGAAAATGTGTGGCGCATTATGAAGCCTAAAAGACCACAACGGAGACCCCCGGACTGTTGAACAACTTAAGCTGTACATCAAGCAAGAATGGGAAAGAATTCCACCTGAGAAGCTTAAAAAATGTGTCTCCTCAGTTCCCTCTATAACCATCCAAAATACACCAACAATACTCCATTTGCATTTTGTGACTTGAATGTCCACCAAGTGTTAGTTGAGTTGAGTTCAGTTTATTTGGAACATGCAAGCATACAACATGATACATCACACATGCATGCATACAACATGATACATCACACATGCATGCATACAACATGATACATCATGCATGCATGCAACATGATACATCACACATGCATGCATACAACATGATACATCACACATGCATGCATACAACATGATACATCACACATGCATGCATACAACTTGATACATCACACATGCATGCATACAACATGATGCATCACACATGCATGCATACAACATAATACATCACACATGCATGCATACAACATGATGCATCACACATGCATGCATACAACATAATACATCACACATGCATGCATACAACATGATGCATCACACATGCATGCATACAACATGATACATCACACATGTGTGCATACAACATGATGCATCACACATGCGTGCATACAACATGATACATCACACAGGCATGCATACAACTTCTATAACCAACATGATGTATTATTATAACTGATCTTTTTTGTAACACGGTTAATGAATGAAGTGTACTTTTGTAGTTATTTCCCATATTTCTACACAATAGAATCAGAATCAGAATCAGAATCAGCTTTATTGTCATTACGCAAGGTAACGAGATTGAGGCCATTCCATACAGTGCGATGTGTGCATGCTAGAAAAACAATGTGCAAATATATAAAAATATAAAAAATGTAGAAGTGCAATGAATATGGTGTGAAATGAATATATACATGAAAAAAAACAAAACAAAAACAGGGTGGTTGGTGGAATGGGTTATTGCACCGAAGAGAAGGCAGTTATGAGGGACAATGGGGCAGTCCGTTCAGGATGGTTATGGCCCTGGGGAAGAAGCTGTTCTTTAGCCTGTTTGTTTTGGTTTTAATGCACCTGTAGCGCTTCCCAGAGGGCAGCAGGTGGAACAGGTCAGAGCCAGGGTGGGTGCTGTCCTTGATGATGGCACTGGCTCTGTTGAGGCAGCGGGAGGTGTAGATGTCCGTCAGAGAGGGGAGAGGGCGGCCGATGATCTTCTGAGCCGTCTTGACCACTCTTTGCAGCCTCTCCCTGTCTGCTGCAGTGCAGCTGCCATACCATACCGTAATACAGTAGGTCAGCAGGCTCTCGATGGACGAGCGGTAGAAGGTCAGCAGCAGGTCAGGCTTCAGGTTGTACTTCCCGAGGACTCTAAGGAAGTGTAGCCGCTGCTGAGCCTTCTTGATGATTGATGTGGTGTTGACTGTCCAGGAGAAGTCATTAGAGATGTGGACTCCAAGGTACCTGAAGGTGTGGACCCTCTCTACACGCTCGCCGTTGATGTAGAGGGGGGCAGGGTCGGTGCTGCTCCTCCTGAAGTCGACGATGATCTCTCTGGTCTTGCTGGTGTTGAGAGCGAGGTTGTTCTCCGAAGACCAGGCCGTCAGCTTCAGGACCTCCTCTCTGTAGGCAGCCTCGTCACCCCTGGAGATGAGCCCGACCACTGTGGTATCGTCGGCGAACTTGACGGTAAGGTTGTCACTGTGGGCCGGACTGCAGTCATGGGTGTAAAGGCAGTAGAGGAGGGGGCTCAGCACACAGCCCTGTGGGGAGCCGATGCTCAGCGTGCGGGAGGATGAGAGGTGCAGGCCAAGTCTCACATTCTGGGGTCGGTCCGTTAGGAAGTCCCTTATCCAGGCGTTTGTGATTTTTATTTTATTTTTTTATTTTTTTTTATTTTTTATTTTTTTATACAATAAGTCAGATATGTAACACTAGTAAGCAGTAGAGAATATGAAGTCATTTTTGGTCTAGAACATGTTTTGCTTTATTCATTATTGACGTGTTTCTTGCTACTTTTTGTTGTATATGTTTTACATGAGATTTCCAGTTCAATTTATCATCAATCATTTTACCTAGACATGTGGTTTCATTTACTCTTTTAATTTCTATTCCGTCCATTTGTGTTTGACTTTCTCTTCTGCTGTTACCAAATAGCATTATTTTACTTTTACTGAGATTCAAAGATTTTTAATGTGTTCATTCCTCTCCTGAACAAAACACTGCGAATAAAACTAACTTTAAATATTTTGTCACTTTACAAATGTCATCTATATAGAGATTGAACAATTTAGGTCCTAGTATTGATCCCTGAGGTACACCACAGGATATATTTAGTGTTGTAGAAGTGTGTTGGCCTAGCTTCACGTATTATTTCCTGTTGGTTAAATAACTTCTTATCCAGTTTAAGACCAACCCTCTGATGCCATATCGTTTTAGTTTTTTGATGAAAATATTGTGATTAATTGTGTCAAATGCTTTAGTTAGATCCAATAACACCGCTGCTGCACATTTTTTACTATCTATTGCATTGCTAATTTCTTCTGTCATTTCAATTAAAGCCATCAAAGTTGAAATATTAGCTGTGTATCCATATTGGTTCTCTTCTAGTATTCTATGTTTGTTTGTGGAACTCTCTAATCTGTTATTGGACACTTTTTCAATGATTTTAGAAAACTGTGGAAGTAAAGAAACAGGTCTATAATTTGTAAATTGGTGTTCGTCTCCAGTCTTATAAATTGGCGCAGCTTTAGCTATTTTCATTTAGTTTGGGTATTTGAAATAATAGGTTGCTAATATACATGAATGGTCCTGAGATCTCTTCTAGAACCTTCTTTATGGTTTCCATATCAATTCCATTACAATCAGTTGAAGTCTTAGATTACAGGATTATGACTGTTAAGATGGTCACACAGAATGGTTGATGGTTGATTATATGATGGAAATAAACTTATTTCATTAAAATAAACATATGGGACGCAGGTTGTCTTACGTCAGCACCAGAAGTGGTCAAATCAGCTGCTCACCTGGCAGGTTTTTTGGGGATGAATAGGGAAGTCCTTCTTTAGCTGCCGTCTTGTTTTATCATATATTGCTGCCTTTGCACCTGTCAATGTTCACTTTTGTATGCACATTAAATTAACAACAAATCTTGACTTTGGAGCAATGTTCACAGACTCTAGTATTTGGCTCTCTATTAGATGTGACAGTGCCTACCTCTTTAGGACCACATTTTCTAGATATATAAATATGTGTATTTACAACATTAATATATACATACTATGCAAATATAAAAAAGGGAAGCTTTTACTTACATTTAATAAGTTTTGTTTTAAATGTTTTGTTTGTAATTGGTTTTTAATCTTCATTATTTACTTCAAGTTATTACAGTATGTCTCTATATACATATTTATTTGATACATTTTGGCCAAAGGAGGCACATTTAAATTTCTTACTCACACTTGTTATTTCATATGTTGACCAGAGGGGGATGAATAGGGAAATCTTTCTTTAGTCCTTCTTTAGCTGCCGTCTTGTTTTATCATATATTGCTGCCTTCGCACCTGTCTATGTATGCACATTAAATTCAACAAAAAATCCTGACTTTGGAGCAATATTCACGGACTCTAGTGTTTGGCTCGCTATTAGATGCAATGTTATTGGGACCATGATTTATGTCATCACTTGTTCACACCTCATATGGAAGATACTTTTCCTTCTTCATATCTCAAGAAGAATAGAAATACAAGAAGAAATACATGAATGCATACAGTGGAGTGCGGAGAGCCCTATAGGTAGTTGTAAGGTGTCCCCAGCTAAATGACAGATAGTTAACAGCAATGGACCCTCACTGGGACCATTTGTACACTCTCAGTTACATTCTTTCTTTCTTTCTTTAGTTGATTTGGAACATGAACACACTTACAGCATAATACATCATACACTTTCATATCATTTCACTTTACATTCATGTCCGAATAGGAGTAGGAAGAAGCAGAGCTTATTTAATCTTACCCCTTTCCCACTTCAGAGCGTTTACAAATATATACATTCATTTACTGACCTTTTTATAGTAAAATGACATCCGTGAATGAGTAATACAACAGTTTTGTAATATATAATTAATTAAGTCAGTCATTATTAACATACTGAGATGAAGAATATCTTATTTTCAAAAAGGTTGAAAGTGTTTCTCATAATTCTTCTTCTTTGTACTTTGTAAGCACTATTCATTTGAACAACCTCTTAAAGGCCTACTGAAATTATTTTTTTTTATTTAAACGGGGATAGCAGATCCGTTCTATGTGTCATACTTGATCATTTCCCGATATTGCCATATTTTTGCTGAAAGGATTTAATAGAGAACATCGACGATAAATTTCGCAACTTTTGGTCGCTGATAAATAGAAAGCCTTGCCTGTACCGGAAGTATTGTGACGTCGCAGGTTGAAGGGCTCCTCACATTTCCCCATTGTTTACACCAGCAGCGAGAGCGATTCAGACCGAGAAAGCGACGATTTCCCCATTAATTTGAGCGAGGATGAAAGATTAGTGGATGAGGAAAGTGAGAGTGAAGGACTAGAGTGCAGTGGAAGCGATTCAGATAGGGAAGATGCTGTGAGAGGCGGGTGGGACCTGATATTCAGCTGGGAATGACTAAAACTGTAAATAAATACAAGACATATATATACTCTACTATCCACAACACAACCAGGCTTATATTTAATATGCCACAAATTAATCCCGCATAACAAACACCTCCCCCCTCCCGTCCATATAACCCGCCAATACAACTCAAACACCCGCACAACACACTCAATCCCACAGCCCAAAGTACCGTTCACTTCCGTAAAGTTCATACAGCACATATATTTCCCCAAAGTTACGTACGTGACATGCACATAGCGGCACGCTCGTACGGGCAAGCGATCAAATGTTTGGAAGCCAAAACTGCGTACTCACGGTAGCGCGTCTGCTATCCAACTCAAAGTCCTCCTGGTTGTGTTACTGCAGCCAACTGCTAATACACCGCTTCCCACCTACAGCTTTCTTCTTTGCTGTCTTCATTGTTCATTAAACAAATTGCAAAAGATTCACCAACACTGATGTCCAGAATACTGTGGAATTTTGCGATGAAAACAGACGACTTAATAACTGGCCACAATGGTGTCCCAATATGTCGTGAGGTCACGCGCAAACGTCATCATACTGAGACGTTTTCAGCAGAATATTTCGCGGGAAATTTAAAATTGCACTTTACTAATCTAACCCGGCCGTATTGGCATGTGTTGCAATGTTAAGATTTCATCATTGATGTATAAACTATCAGACTGCGTGGTTGGTAGTAGTGGGTTTCAGTAGGCCTTTAATACTCCCAGAAATCTTGTTTCTTTTACCCTTTCAATGTCTACTCCGTCTATTTGTATTCGTGTATGATGCTCTTTTCTACTGTTACCAAATAGCATTATTTTACTTTTACTGAGACTCAAATATAGTCTGTTTTTGTCAAAGCATCTTTTTAATGTGTTCATTTCTTCTGTTATTATTTGTATTATCTTCTGTGTGTTCTCTCCGGAAGAGAAAGCAGTTGTGTCGTCTGCAAATAAAACTAACTTTAAGTCCTTTGTAACTTTACAAATGTGGTTTATATAAAGATGAAACAATCTTGGTCCCAGTATTGATCCCTGGGGTACACCACAAGATATATCTAGCCGTGTTGACGTATTTTCACCCATCTTCACATATTGCTTCCTGTTGGTTAAATAGCTTCTTACCCAGTTCAAGACCAAACCTCTGATGCCATATCGTTCTAGTTTTGTTATTAAAATATCATGATTAATTGTGTCAAATGCTTTAGTTAAGTCCATGAATACTGCGGCCGCACATTCTTTACCATCTATTGCATTGCTCATTTCCTCTGTTATTTGGATTAATGCTATCCATGTTGAGATATTTGCTGTGAATTCTGGTGGGTAGTTAGTAAACTCCATTCTTATAAATTGGTACGACTTTTGCAATTTTCATTTTGTCAGGGAATTTGCCGGTTAGAAATGATACGTTGCTGATATATGTCAGAGGTTCTGAAATGTCTTCTATAACCTTTTTTTATCGTTTCTATATCTATTCCATGACAGTCGGTTGAGGTCTTGGATTTACAATGATTTACAATTTTGATTATTTCTTCTTTTGTCACGTTCTTAAGAAACATGGAATTGGGATTTCTGTCTATGAGCTCACTCAAGTCCTCAACTGATCCATCATCTGCATTTGGAAGTCTTTGTTCCACATTTTTTCCGATATTAACAAAGTAATCATTAAAACGTTCAACTATTTGGTTCATATTGTCATTTTTTGTATTTCCATGTAGAAAGTACTGGGGGTAATCTTTCTTAGCAGCATTTTTAATGATGCTATTTAGGATGCCCCATGTTGCTCTCATGTTGTTTCTGTTCTTCTTTAATAATTGTCTGTAGTATTCCTTCTTACATGTTCCTAGTATACCAATTAGCTTGTTTTTATATTTCTTATACTTATTTTCTGCCTCTATAGATGTCTGTGTTATTAATATTACATATGTCTTTTTTTTGTGACAAGCATTTTTCAGTCCTTTTGTCATCCATGGTTGGTTGTTTTTCTTTTGCTTCTTACTAACTTCTTTCCATGGACAACATAAACATTGATATTATACATGTGGGCCAATATATATATATATATATATATATATATAAATGCTGTTAAATGTAGCTTTGATGTGGCAAGCTACTTTTGCAGTGTAGCTTGTAGTGTAGCGTGCTACAATTCTCTGAGGATAGCTTAGCTACATTTATTTGAGAGTAACTTGTAGCTTAGCTTACTACAATGTCCAGGTAGCTTGCCCATCACTGTCATTTGGCCTAGCTCACATGTCAATAGTTTGAATACTGCAAACTTCAATACAGTGACACCTCATTTGTTCTGCAGACGTCCAGCGGGTGTCAGCGGGGAGTCATGAAGAGGAGTGGCACACCAGTGTGGGACAGAAGGAGCTACAGGCCCCCTCCCACATTAAAGAGGAGCAGCTTCATGATGAAGATGAAGCTCAGTCCTTACAGCTTCATCACAGTCAAAGTGAGGAGAACAGAGGGGCGGAGCTTGTAAGTCAACACATCACAGAAGCTGATGGAGAGCATTGTGAAGATATAAAGTCAGAACCAGACAGCATCTTTGCTCCACTGTCAGACATGGACCACATGATGTCACACTCTTCTGATCACAGTGACCACATCCAAAAACCTTTGGAGAGTAAAAATGACTCTAAAGGTGATACGAGACATCACACTAACAACAAACATTGACTGCTCTGAATGTGGGAAATAATTTAGACGGAAGAGTCATTTCACAGTACACATGAGAACACATACTGGAGAGAAACCTTTTACTTGCTCTGTTTGTAAGAAGAGTTTCTCCAGAAAGGAATGCATGACCACACACATGAGAACACACACTGGAGAGAAACCTTTTGCTTGCTCAGCTTGTGCTAAAAGATTCAACACTAAGAAAGTCATGACCACTCACATGAGAACACACACAGGTGAGAAACCTTTTACTTGCTCTGTTTGTAAGAAGAGTTTCTCCACAAAGGAACGCATGACCAGACACATGAGAACACACACTGGAGAGAAACCTTTTGCTTGCTCAGCTTGTGCTAAAAGATTCAACACTAAGAATGAAATTACATTGCACATGAGAACACACACAGGTGAGAAACCTTTTACTTGCTCTGTTTGTAAGAAGAGTTTCTTCTGTAAGCATAGCATGACCACACACATGAGAACACACACTGGAGAGAAACCTTTTGCTTGCTCAGCTTGTGCTAAAAGATTCAACACTAAGTGGGAAATTATATTGCACATGAGAACACACACAGGTTAGAAACCTTTTGCTTGCTCAGCTTGTGCTAAAAGATTCAACACTAAGAGGGACATTATATTACACATGAGAACACACACAGGTGAAAAACCTTTTACTTGCTCTGTTTGTAAGAAGAGTTTCTCCAGAAAAGACAGCATGACCACACACATGAGAACACACACTGGAGAGAAACCGTTTAGTTGCACTGTGTGTGATAAGATGTTCAGGTTTAAGTATCAGGTCAGTAGACACAAGTGTGTAACAGTCATGGAAGCTGCAGGGATTTAAAAACACTTAAACAGTGATTGTGCTAAATGTAATTTAAAAACACAGCATGTTTAATATGAATGTATATTCGATGTTGTATCTCATCTTCTAGTCTTATATGTTGTCCTGTAGTTACTTTTTAAATTGTGTGCATGTTTTGAATATTATATATGTAGCTACTCTTTTATTCTATTTTCTCATTGTTAAAGAGAGGACATCTTATTATTTGCATTGTTTTTTTTCCCACACATTTTTTGCATTGCATTTTATTGATGTTATTATCCAACGAAAAGTATGAATGAATAAAATGGTTAACAAAATGTGGACTCTGGTAGATTAGCAGCATTGTTACATCACGGATGTTAACTACTGCAAAACATCAACAAAGAAGAAAATTGCTGAAGTTAGCAACACATCACTGAACTTTAGAGCCATCGTGAGTGGAGTTGCTTGTGTTTATTGCTGCATTTGTACTTATTTCACCTCACATCTTCACTTTTAATCCTAAAGTCTTCTTCTAATATTGTCATGACGTGGACTATGAAGGGTTTGTTTTCCCGAGATGCAATAAAAGTTGGAGCGGACATGGCGTGAAGGTAAGGACATATTTATTCTAACAAAGTACAAACAAAAGGGTACTTACAGAAGGCGCGCACAAGGCGGAGATAAAACTTGACTGAAACAAAAAGCTAGCACAAAGGCAACACTATGGACATGAAATAAATAAGCACTTACTGTGACATAAACTATGGCATGGACTATGATATCAAGGGTATCATCAGGTAGCATGGATATCAGAAGTAATCAGGTATCAGAGTTAATGTCGCCAGGCTGACTTTCTGGCAACTATCGGCTTAAATAGTCGTGAACATGATTAGCAACAGGTGCGTGAGTGCAAACGTGAAACAGGTGGAACTAATGGGTTGCTATGGTGACCAAACAGGAACTAAAAAGAGTCCAAAAACCAAACAGGGCATACCTTAAACAAAACATGATCACAGACATGACAGAGATCCCCCTTTAAGGACAGATACTAGATGTCCAAAACAAAAAACAAGGCAGGATCGAGAGTCATGGGAGGGCGGGAGGGGGACATGGCGGTGGGTCGCCAGACCAAGTGTCCCCGAATCCACCGGGGCAGAGTCAGGTGGCGGCGACGCGTAGAACATTGCTGCACCTGACGAGGTGGGCGACCCGGATCTGAACCCGAGTGGTGTTTTGTTATTGGACTTTTGTGCTCGTCACAGATTGTCAATAACAAACACCATGTTCAAACATAAGGGTGTCCATATGTGCATTTGGCACCAGGACACCCTAGGCCTCAGTTCCACGATCGACTTTGTAGTTTTGTCATCGGATTTGCTGCCTCATGTTTTGGACACCCAGGTGAAGAGAGGGGCAGAGCTTTCTACCGATCACCACCTGGTGGTGAGCTGGCTGCGATGGTGTGGGAGGATGCCGGACAGACCTGGCAGGCCCAAACGCATTGTGAGGGTCTGCTGGGAACATCGAGCAGTCTCCTGTCAGAGAGAGTTTCAATTTCCACCTTCGGAAGAACTTTGAACATGTCACGAGGGAGGTGCTGGACATTGAGTCCAAGTGGACGATGTTCCGTACCTCTATTGTCGAGGCGGCTGATTGGAGCTCTGGCCGCAAGGTAGTTGGTGCCTGTCGTTGCGGTAATTCTAGAACCTGTTGGTGGACACCTGTGGTAAGGGATGCCGTCAAGCTGAAGAAAGTGTCCTATCGGGTTCTTTTGGCTCATAGGACTCCGGAAGCAGTGGACCAGTACCGACAGGCCAAGCGGTGTGCGGCTTCAGCGGCCGCGGAGGCAAAAACTCGGACATGCGAAGAGTTTGGAGAAGCCATGGAAAACGACTTCAGGATGGCTTCGAAGCGATTCTGGACCACCATCCGCTGCCCCTGCGACCCGACCTCGGATAAGTTAAAGTTAAAGTTAAAGTACCAATGATTGTCACACACACACTAGGTGTGGCGAGATTATTCTCTGCATTTGACCCATCACCCTTGATCACCCCCTGGGAGGTGAGGAGAGCAGTGGGCAGCAGCGGTGGCCGCGCCCGGGAATCATTTTTGGTGATTTAACCCCCAATTCCAACCCTTGATGCTGAGTGCCAAGCAGGGAGGTAATGGGTCCCATTTTTATAGTCTTTGGTATGACTCGGCCGGGGTTTGAACTCACAACCTACCGATCTCAGGGCGGACACTCTAACCACTAGGCCACTGAGTAGGTAAGCGGAAGAAGATGGATGGATGGATGGATGGAAGTTGAATATGATTTCAGATTCAACAGACCTTATACAAGCATGAAACAGTTAATAGTTTCTGAATTATAGGCTTTTGTAAACAGTTCAATTAAACATATGCTTGTCTTTGTTACATTTTTCACCTTCATATTAACAAAATACTGCAAATATCGCTAGAAGTCTTGGTTTTCTAATAAATGTGTCCTTTTAATACTTACAAAACTGAGCATTTTTAAAAAATATTTCATTACCCTACATAAAGCTGTTATACCCTTAGATATACAGTCCTTGAATCTTGAGTCAATCAATCAATGTTTATTTATATAGCCCTAAATCACAAGTGTCTCAAAGGGCTGCATAAGCCACAACGACATCCTCTGTTCAGATCCCACATCAGGGCAAAGAAAAACTCAACCCAGTGGGATGACAATGAGAAACCTTGGAGAGGACCGCAGATGTGGGTGACCCTCCCCCCCACCCCCACCCTAGAGGAGACCTGTGCAATGGACGTCGAGTGGGTCTAGCATAATATTGTGAAAGTCCAGTCCATAGTAGATCTAACATAATAGTGAGAGTCCAGTCCCTAGTGGGGCCAGCAGGAGACCTTCCCGAGCGGAGACAGGTCGCAGCGCAGAGATGTCCCCAGCCGATGCACAGGCGAGCGGTCCACCCCGGGTTCCGACTCTGGACAGCCAGCACTTCATCCATGGCCACCGGACCTGTGTAACTCCCCCTCCACAAGGGATAGGGGGGAGCAGAGGAGAAAAGAAAAGAAACGGCAGATCAACTGGTCTAAAAGGGGGTCTATTTAAAGACTAGAGTATACAAATTAGTTTTAAGATGGGACTTAAATGTTTCCACTGAGGTAGCATCTCTAACTGTTACTGCTAGAACATTCCATAGTACTGGAGCCCCAATAGAAAACGCTCTATAGTCCGCAGACTTTTTTTGGGCTGTGGGAATCACTAATTAGCCGGATGACGCAGATTTCTTGCTGGGACATATGGTACAATACAATCAGCAAGATAGGATGGAGCTAGACCGTGTAGTATTTTATACATAAGTAGTAAAACCTTAAAGTCACATCTTAAATGCACAGGAAGCCAGTGCAGGTGAGCCAGTATAGGCTTATTATGTCATGATATTATGATCAAACTTTCTTGTTCTTGTCAAAAGTCTAGCAGCCGCATTTTGTACCAACTGTAATCTTTTAATGCTAGACATAGGGAGACCCGAAAATAATACGTTACAGTAATGGAGACGAGACGTAACGAACGCATGAATAATGATCTCAGCGTCGCTAGTGGATGAAATAGAACACATTTTAGCGAATTTACGGAGATGGAAGAAGGCCGTTTTAGTAACACTCTTAATGTGTGACTCAAACAAGAGAGTTGTTTTAGTAACACTCTTAATGTGTGACTCAAACGAGAGAGTTGTTTTAGTAACACTCTTAATGTGTGACTCAAACGAGAGAGTTGTTTTAGTAACACTCTTAATGTGTGACTCAAACGAGAGAGTTGTTTTAGTAACACTCTTAATGTGTGACTCAAAGGAGAGAGTTGGGTGGAAGATAATACCCAGATTCTTTACCGAGTCGCCTTGTGTAATTGTTTGGTTGTCAAATGTTAAGGTTGTATTATTAAAGTTAAAGTTTAAGTACCATTGATTGTCACACACACACACACTAGGTGTGGTGAAATGTTTCCTCTGCATTTGACCCATCCCCTTGTTCACTCCCTGGGAGGTGAGGGGAGCAGTGGGCAACAGTGGTGGCCGCACCCGGGAATCATTTTTGGTGATTTAACCCCCAATTCCAACCCTTGATGCAGGGAGGTAATGGGTCCCATTTTTATAGTCTTTGGTATGACTCGTTATAGTCTTTGGTATGACAGATGGTATGATAATAAATGTCGGTGTCTAGCAGAACCGATAATCAGCATTTCCGTTTTCTTAGCGTTGAGTTGCAAAAAATTAGCGGACATCCATTGTTTAATTTCATGAAGACACGCCTCCAGCTGACTACAATCCGGCGTGTTGGTCAGCTTTAGGGGCATGTAGAGTTGGGTGTCATCAGCATAACAGTGAAAGCTAACATGTATGATGTCACCTAGCGGCAGCATGTAAATGCTAAAGAGTGCAGGGCCAAGAACCGAACCCTGGGGAACTCCACACGTTACCTTAACATAGTCCGAGGTCACATTGTTATGGGAGACGCACTGCATCCTGTCAGTAAGATAAGAGTTAAACCAAGACAAGGCTAAGTCTGACATACCAATACGTGTTTTGATACGCTCTAATAAAATATTATGATGGACGGTATGGAAAGCAGCGCTAAGATCAAGAAGCAGCAACATAGATGACGCATCAGAATCCATCGTTAGCAGTAGATCATTAGTCATTTTTGCGAGGGCTGTCTCCGTAAAGTGATTTGCCCTGAAACCAGATTGAAAAGGTTCACAGAGATTGTTAGACACTAAGTGTTCATTTAGCTGCTGTGCAACTATTTTTTTGAGGATTTTGGAAAATAAACGGACATGAGGTCAGGATCGAGGTTAGGTCTTTTGAGCAGAGGATGAATAACCGCTTTCTTGAATGCTAGGGGAACAGTGCCAGAGGAAAGTGATAAGTTTAAAATATTTAGCACTGATGGACCTAACAATACAAAAAGTCTAGTCTAATTTATTAGGTGTAAACTGTATCATAGGCACACCATTTAAGAACTATAATATCATTCTCCAGTTTGTATTCTTTTATCATCGTCCATTTCACCCATGGGTTACCAATGTTATTTATGTGGGTCTGTCAATTGTTATCCACCAGGATTGCTTGTATGGGGATGGAGGGCATTTCTTCTTCAATAATTTTCCATTGAGCAATGCATGACCAGCATATCACTGCTCTTATCTGGGCTGCAAAATAGTAATATCGGAGGCAAGGTAAACCTCATCCTCCCTTTCGTTTGACCAATTGTAAAGTTTTGAGACAAATTCTTGGCCTTTTACTTTGCCATATGTACCTTGATAGCATTTTGTCCCATTCATTGAATTGGTTTTGGTTAATCTCTATTGGCAGGGTTTGAAATAGGTACAGCAGTCTTGGCAGTACATTCATTTTAATAGAATAAATTCTAGAACTAAGGCTAAAAAAAGGAATTAAGTTCCATCATGCTATGTCATCTTTAATTTTTTTTTATGTATGGGTAGATAATTGTATTCTGATAATTTTGTAAGATCTTTTGATAAAATGATGCCCAGGTATTTAAAAGACATATCAGGAGGTAACTACTTCTGATTTCCCCTGGTGGGTTATAATTATATGAGAGTAGCTGGGTTTTACCTATATTGATTTTATATCCTGATAATAGACCATACTGTTCAAATGATTGCATTAATTTAAGAAGAGAGTATGTTGGGTGCCAGAGGTAGACTAAAATGTAATCCGCATAGCAGGCCAATTTATACTCTCTCCCTTTAATAATAATTCCCTTAGTATCTTCATTGTGTCTAATAGACTGAGCGAGTGGCTCCAGATAGAATGCAAAGAGTAATGATGACCATGCACATGCCTGTCTAGAACTCTTTCTAAACTAAAACTATTTCAGGTGTATCAAAGAAAAAGAAATAAATACTTTTTTTCTTGTTTTTTAATTAAAAACATTTTATAAGATTTTACTGCATTTAACAACAGCAGTCAAGTTTTCGTCTACCTAAGCAGTTCGCTGCGTAAACAGCAATGTTGTGACACTTTTAAACAGGACAATACTGCCATCTACTGTACATGCATATGTGACCCACTCATAATGTGTCACATTTTTGTGTTGATTTATTTATTTTATTTTGTGGTTTGAATTCGTTTTCGGAGCTGTCATTACACATTTATCAGTATTCACATTGGTCAGTAGGGGGCAGTAGGGCGTTTCTTCCCAATTGAATGCTAACACCTGTAGACCGGAAGTGTCTTGTCATTCTGATGAGCGCGACCAGTCTGTGAACAATTGAAACGTCCTGTGTGCTTTTTCCTCCTGTATAACAGGTTAGTTTTGGTGAATCAACTCACTGAATAATATCCATGTGATCTTTATAAGTTTAAGTACACATTCTGATGGTGGAGCCTAAAGTGTTCGTGAGTTGTAGTTTGTATTTGTGAATGAATCCAGTGCACAGCTGCAGTAATCAATACAAAAAGGCGACGTGAGTGCGCAATGTTTATATAGGAACTTCTGATCCTAATTCAGACTCCCAAATTAGAGCTCCCGTTTTCTTATTGATTTTATAATGTATATTTGTATAATGTGTGTGTTCTGAAATAGTGACAGAGAATAGAACAAGAATGGACAATTCAACCCTTAACTCAACAATGAGTAGATGAGTGTTATATGTGTGTATATGTGTAAATAAATGATCACTGAAATTCAAGTATTTCTTTTATTTATTTATATGTATATATATATATATATATATATATATATATATATATATATATATATATATATATATATATATGTAATAAAAATAAATATATATAGCTAGAATTCACTGAAAGTCAAGTATTTCTTATATATATATATATCTTAACCACGCCCCCAACCACGCCCCCACCCCCCACCTCCCGAAATCGGAGGTCTCAAAGTTGGCAAGTATGTTAAACGCCTTTCTATTATTCGCTCTCGGACGTTGTGACGTCACATCGGGAAGCAATCCGCCATTTTCTCAAACACATTACAAACACCGAGTCAAATCAGCTCTGTTATTTTCCGGTTTTTTTTACTGTTTTCCGTACCTTGGAGACAGCATGCCTCGTCGGTGTGTTGTCGGAGGGTGTAACAACACGAACAGGGACGGATTCAAGTTGCACCAGTGGCCCAAAGATGCGAAAGTGGCAAGAAATTGGACGTTTGTTCCGCACACTTTACCAACGAAAGCTATGCTACGACAGGGATGGCAAGAATGTGTGGATATCCTGCGACACTCAAAGCAGATGCATTTCCAACGATAAAGTCAAAGAAATCCCCAGGAAAAAAGAGAGTGGATGAGGGTATGTCTACGGAATATATTAATTGATGAAAACTGGGTTGTCGGCACTCTCAAAGTGCATGTTGTTGCCAAAGCATTTCATATGCTGTAAACCTAGTTCATAGTTGTTAGTTTCCTTTAATGCCAAACAAACACATATCAATCGTTGGTTAGAAGGCGATCGCCAAATTCGTCCTCGCTTTCTCCCGTGTCGCTGGCTGTCGTGTCGTTTTTGTTGGTTTCGCTTGCATACGGTTCAAACCGATATGGCTCAATAGCTTCCGTTTCTTCTTCAATTTCGTTTTCGCTACCTGCCTCCACACTACAACCATCCGTTTCAATACATGCGTAATCTGTTGAATCGCTTAAGCCGCTGAAATCCGAGTCTGAATCCGAGCTAATGTCGCTATAAACTTGCTGTTCTATCCGCCATGTTTGTTTGTATTGGCATCACTATGTGACGTCACAGGAAAATGGACGGGTGTATATGACGATGGTTTAAATCAGGCACTTTGAAGCTTTTTTTAGGGATATTGCGTGATGGGTAAAATTTTGAAAACAACTTCGAAAAATAAAATAAGCCACTGGGAACTGATTTTTAATGGTTTTAACCCTTATGAAATTGTGATAATGTTCCCCTTTAAGGTATATTTAACTATTGTATTGTATTCATTCTCCTATGTTACCATGTTAATGTGACACTATGTGCACATTATGTCTTATGTCTGTACAGCACTTTGGCCAACTGAAGTTGTTTTAAATGTGACATATCAATAAATAAACTGAACTCAACTGAACACATCATTGAGTGGCATTTAGTTTTTACACTGGGGGGGACCAGACAAGCTCTGCTTCTTCCACTCATGTTGGACGCTTGATCACTTGAGCAAAAGTTGTGCTTGTAAAGTTTTGACATGTTCCAAATAAATACATTGAAAATGATTAATAACATTTTAAAGTAAGTTTTGGTTGTATGCCAACTTTGCGGAGCAGCTCTTCACAGCATCACCTCGCTAGTTAGCTTAACGTTATCATCTTCCATGTTACATCATAACGATGTTGAATAAATGTGTTTGTGTGCCTTACAGACAGACTTGTTATTGGCTAACATATATACACATCATTTGTGGTCCATGTTTTTACTTTATTAGTACATTAACCTCCAGTCTTCACACAGTGAGCGTAGAAATGAGTTTAACATTGGGGGGACATCAATTTATATCCCAAAATAATGTTAGGACAAATAAATGATTACACAGTATCAGTATCAGTCTATGTTAAGCATTTTATGTAGCATTCCCATTTTACACTTTTTAGTCAACTCTTGTGAAATATCCACTGTCATGTTACTCTTTATAGTTAATTAATTAGTCAATTGATAAAATATTTACTGAGTCCTGCTGCTAGTTCACTTTTATTGTGGTGTCATTTTTCTACCTGTTAAGAGAAGTATTTGATCTTAAATATATAAATAATCCTCCATATTGGCAGCCATAGTCCATCCATCCATCCATCCATCTTCTTCCGCTTAGGTCGGGTCGCGGGGGCAGCAGCCTAAGCAGGGAAGCCCAGCCACTTCGTCCAGCTCTTCCTGTGGGACCCCGAGGCGTTCCCAGGCCAGCCGCGAGACATAGTCTTCCCCGCGGGCAGCCATAGTGATTAATTTATTCAGCAGAGCATTTAAACTTGGATCTGACAAAAAAGTAAACACAAATGCTGTCTTCCTCGCTGATAAAACATGATAGCAACATGCATCTGCTAGCTTATGATCGCCCCCACTTCTCAGTGTGGCGAGTTGGAGTACTACAATAAGCACTCTTATACTGTGCTTAAATGTGTATTTTTAGTCTTATTATCAAGGAATAATGAGGTCACACTTATATTAAAACATTAATGCTAAGGTTTCGTCCAGTAGTGGACCGGTGATGATGATGATGATAATTATGATGACAATGATGATGATGATGATGAAAAATATGTATATGTGCAAGAGAACAATTGGATCCACAAGGGACAACAACCCTTTCCACAGACTACACACACACATCAGAAACATCAATCAATCAATCAATCAATCAATCTTTATTTATATAGCCCTAAATCACAAGTGTCTCAAAGGGCTGCACAAGCCACAACGACATCCTCGGTACAAAGCCCACATACGGGCAAGGAAAAACTCACCCCAGTGGGACGTCGATGTGAATGACTATGAGAAACCTTGGAGAGGACCGCATATGTGGGTAACCCCCCCCTCTAGGGGAGACCGAAAGCAATGGATGTCGAGTGGGTCTGACATAATATTGTGAGAGTCCAATCCATAGTGGATCCAACATAATAGTAAGAGTCCAGTCCATAGTGGGGCCAGCAGGACACCATCCCGAGCGGAGACGGGTCAGCAGCGCAGAGATGTTCCCTGCCGATGCACAGGCGAGCGGTCCACCCCGGGTCCAGACTCTGGACAGCCAGCACTTCATCCATGGCCATCGGACCTGTGCCCCCCCCCCTCAAGGAAAAGGGGAGCAGAGGAGAAAAGAAAAGAAACGGCAGATCAACTGGTCTAACAGGGGGGCTATTTAAAGGCTAGAGTATACAAATGAGTTTTAAGATGGGACTTAAATGCTTCTACTGAGGTAGCATCTCTAATTGTTACCGGGAGGGCATTCCATAGTACTGGAGCCCGAATAGAAAACGCTCTATAGCCCGCAGACTTTTTTTGGGCTCTGGGAATCACTAATAAGCCGGAGTTCTTTGAACGCAGATTTCTTGCCGGGACATATGGTACAATGCAATCGACAAGATAGGACGGAGCTAGACCGTGCAGTATTTTATACGTAAGTAGTAAAACCTTAAAGTCACATCTTAAGTGCACAGGAAGCCAGTGCAGGTGAGCCAGTATAGGCGTAATATGATCAAACTTTCTTGTTCTTGTCAAAAGTCTAGCAGCCGCATTTTGTACCAACTGTAATTTTTTAATGCTAGACATAGGGAGCCCCGAAAATAATACGTTACAATAGTCGAGACGAGACGTAACGAACGCATGAATAATGATCTCAGCGTCGCTAGTGGATAAAATAGAACGAATTTTAGCGATATTACGGAGATGAAAGAAGGCCGTTTTAGTAACACTCTTAATGTGTGACTCAAACGAGAGAGTTGGGTCGAAGATAATACCCAGATTCTTTACTGATTCGCCTTGTGTAATTGTTTGGTTGTCAAATGTTAAGGTGGTATTATTAAATAAATGTCGGTGTTTAGCAGGACCGATAATCAGCATTTCCGTTTTCTTGGCGTTGAGTTGCAAGAAGTTAGCGGACATCCATTGTTTAATTTCATTAAGACACGCCTCCAGCTGACTACAATCCGGCGTGTTGGTCAGCTTTAGGGGCATGTAGAGTTGGGTGTCATCAGCATAACAATGAAAGCTAACACCGTATTTGCGTATGATGTCGCCTAGCGGCAGCATGTAAGTACTAAAGAGTGCAGGGCCAAGAACCGAACCCTGAGGAACTCCGCACGTTACCTTAACATAGTCCGAGGTCACATTATTATGGGAGACGCATTGCAAACATAAATATTAGAAGCCAACAACAATATATTTGAAGAAGACTTTAGGATTAAAAGTGAAGATGTGAGGTGAAATAAGTACAAATGCAACAATAAAAACAAGCAACTCCACTCACGATGACTCTAAAGTTCAGTGATGTGTTGCTAACTTCAGCATTTTTCTTCTTTGTTGATGTTTTGCAGTAGTTAACATCCATGATGTAACAATGCTGCTAATCTAGCAGAGTCCACATTTTGTTAACCATTTTATTCATTCATATTGGATAATAACATCAATAAAATGCAATGGAAAAATGTGTGAAAAATAAACAATGAAAATAATAAGATGTCCTCTCTTCAAAGATGAAAAAATAGAATAAAATAGTAGCTACATATATAATATTCAATACATGCACACAACTTAAAAAGTAACTACAGGACAACATATAAGACTAGAAGATGAGAAGCACTACATACAACATCAAATATACATTCATATTAAACATGCTGTGTTTTTAAACTACATTTAGCACAATCACTGTTTAAGTGTTATTAAATCCCTGCAGCTTCCATGACTGTTACACACTTGTGTTTACTCACCTGATACTTAAACGTGAACATCTTATCACACGCAGTGCAGCTAAAAGGTTTCTCTCCAGTGTGTGTTCTCATGTGTGTGGTCATGCGTTGCTTTGTGGAGAAACTCTTCTTACAAACAGAGCAAGTAAAAGGTTTCTCACCTGTGTGTGTTCTCATGTGTAATATAATTTCCTTCTTAGTGTTGAATCTTTTAGCACAAGCTGAGCAAGCAAATGGTTTCTCTCCAGTGTGTGTTCTCATGTGTGTGGTCATGTGTTCCTTTCTGGATAAACTCTTCTTACAAACAGAGCAAGTAAAACGTTTCTCTCTAGTATGTGTTGTCATGTGTCTTGTAAAATTACTCTTCAGTCTAAATGATTTCCCACATTCAGAGCAGTCAAAGTGTTTTTTGTTAGTGTGATGTCTCGTATCACCTTTAGAGTCATTTTTACTCTCCAAAGGTTTTTGGATGTGGTCACTGTGATCAGAAGAGTGTGACATCATGTGGTCCATGTCTGACAGTGGAGCAAAGATGCTGTCTGGTTCTGACTTTATATCTTCACAATGCTCTCCATCAGCTTCTGTGATGTGTTGACTTACAAGCTCCGCCCCTCTGTTCTCCTCACTTTGACTGTGATGAAGCTGTAAGGACTGAGCTTCATCTTCATCATGAAGCTGCTTCTCTTTAATGTGGGAGGGGGCCTGTAGCTCCTTCTGTCCCATACTGGTGTGCCACTCCTCTTCATGACTCCCCACTGACACCCGCTGGACGTCTGCAGAACAAATGAGGTGTTACTGTCTTGAAGTTTGCAGTATTCAAACTATTGACATGTGAGCTAGGCCAAATAGACAGTGATGGGCAAGCTACCTGGACATTGTAGTAAGCTAGGCTACAAGTTACTCTCAATTAAATGTAGCTAAGCTATCCTCAGAGAATTGTAGCACGCTACACTACAAGCTACACTGCAAACATAGCTTGCCACATCAAAGCTACATTTAACAGCATTTATATATATATATATATATATATATATATATATATATATATATATATTGGCCCACATGTATAATATCTGTCAGGCTTGTCCCTGACAGTTTGACTGTTTTAGTTTTTCCTCTGCGTTTGTCTTAGTTTTCTGTCAGCGCTTTTATTTTGTCTTCATTTCCTGATTGTCTCCCTGAGTGCTGCTTCCCCTCAGCTGTGGCTGATTGGCACCTGGCCACACCTGGTGTCAATCAGCCAGCTGCTATTTAAACCTGCCTTCCCCTCCAGTCAGTGCTGGATTATTGGCTTTCCTACTTGTCGATGCCAGTGTAGCTGTAAGCGGTAGCGGTAAGCTATTTATTGTAGATGTTTGTAGCTTGCTGTCTTTTTGTTCCTCGTCTTCCAGTTCCTGTTTTCCTGGCATCCTGTTTCCTGTTCCTAGTTCCTGGTTTGTGTTTTTTCCTTTATTTTATGAACATTAAATCTTGTTTTCCCGCACAATGCCTTCCACCTTCTCTGCATCTTGGGGTTTGTGTCCTACAAACTCTGACAATATCAATGTTTATGTTGTCCATGGAAAGACGTTAGTAAGAAGCAAAAGAAAAACAACCAACCATGGATGACAAAAGGACTGAAAAATGCTTGTCACAAAAAAAACACATTATATGGATTATTAATAACACAGACATCTATAGAGGCAGAAAATAAGTATAAGAAATATAAAAACAAACTAATTGGTATACTAGGAACATGTAAGAAGGAATACTACAGACAATTATTAAAGAAGAACAGAAACAACATGAGAGCAACATGGGGCATCCTAAATAACATCATTAAAAATGCTGCTAAGAAAGATTGCCCCCAGTACTTTCTACATGGAAATACAAAAAATGACAATATGAACCAAATAGTTGAACATTTAAATGATTACTTTGTTAATATCGGAAAACATCTGGAACAAAGATTTCCAAATGCAGATGATGGGTCAGTTGAGGACTTGAGTGAGCTCATAGACAGAAATACCAATTCCGTGTTTCTTAAGAACGTGACAAAAGAAATAATCAAAATTGTAAAACATTGTAAATCCAAGACCTCAACCGACTGTCATGGAATATATATGGTAACGATAAAAAAGGTTATAGAATACCGTTCAGAACCTCTGACATATATCAGCAACGTATCATTTCTAACCGGCAAATTCCCTGACAAAATGAAAATTGCAAAAGTCGTATCATAAGAATTGAGACATACACCAGTTTACTAACTACACACCAGTTTAATTACTTCCACCATTCTCCAAAATCATGGAAAAACTATTCAATAGCTGATTAGATTTATTTATCAACAAAATTGGGACGCTGGTGGAGAACCAATATGGACTCCCAGCAAATATCTCAACATCTGGTCAACATATGTAATAACAAGTGTATGTAAGATATTGAAATGAATCAAAACAATGTATATATATATCTTTATATATTTAAAAATGTTGGTCCTAAAGAGGTAAGCATTTTTCAGAGGTTGTCAAGAAGGTCACACATACAATAATGTGTGTGTGTGTGTGTGTGTGTGTTTTTGAGACATGAAAAAGGAAAAGTATCTTTAATATGAGGAGGTGTGAACAAGTGATGACAAAAATCATGGTCCCATTAACATTGCATCTAATACTAGAGTATGTGAACATTGCTCCAAAGTCAGGATTTTTTGTTGATTTAATTAGCATATAAAACTAACATTGACAGGTGCAAAGACAGCAATATATGATAAAACAAGACGGCAGCTAAAGAAGGACTAAAGAAGGAATTCCCTATCCATCCCTCTCTGGTCAACATATGTAATAACAAGTGTGAGTAAGAAATTGAAATGTGCCTCCTTTGGCCAAAATGTATAAAATAAATATGTATATAGAGACATACTGTAATAACTTTAAGTAAATAATGAAGATTAAAAAACAATTACAAACAAAACATTTAAAACAAAACTTATTAAAAGTAACTAAAAGCTTACCTTTTATTGTATTTGCATAGTATGTATATATTAATGTTGTAAATACACATCTTTATATATCTAGAAAGGGTGGTCCTAAAGAGGTAGGCACTGTCACATCTAATAGAGAGCCAAATACTAGAGTCTGTGAACATTGCTCCAAAGTCAAGATTTGTTGTTGATTTAATGTGCATACAAAAGTGAACATTGACAGGTGCAAAGGCAGCAATATATGATAAAACAAGACGGCAGCTTAAGAAGAACTTCCCTATTCATCCCCAAAAAAACCTGCCAGGTGAGCAGCTGCGTCCCATATGTTTATTTTAATGAAATAAGTTTATTTCCATCATATAATCAACCATCAACCATTCTGTGTGACCAGCTTAACAGTACAGATGATACATATTTAACAATCATACACATTTACACACAAAAAGAAAAGAAAAAGAATGACGGAAAAAGGAATAGGCTGAAGCCAAAGCTTATATTTGGGGGGATTACCCCCAATAAATCCCATTGCTTTTATGAGCGGTCGAGCGAGTCAAAAGCCGAAAAATGCATTTGTGGCGGACGTAATTCTTTCGTGGCGGGCCGCCACAAATAAATGAATGTGTGGGAAACACTGGATACACAGCTAATATTTCAACTTTGATGGCTTTAATTGAAATGAAATGACAGAAAAAATGAGCAATGCAATAGATAGTAAAAAATGTGCAGCAGCAGTGTTGTTGGATCTAACCAAAGCATTTGACACAATTAATCACAATATTTTCATCAAAAAACTAGAACGATATGGCATCAGAGGGTTGGTCTTAAACTGGATAAGAAGTTATTTAATCAACAGGAAACAAAACAATACGTGAAGCTAGGCCAACACACTTCTACAACACTAAATGTATCCTGTGGTGTACCTCAGGGATCAATACTAGGACCTAAATTATTCAATCTCTATATAAATGACATTTGTAAAGTTACAAAAGATTTAAAGTTAGTATTATTTGCGGATGATACAACAGTGTTTTGTTCAGGAGAGAACACACAGAAGATAATACAAATAATAACAGAAGAAATGAACACATTAAAAAGATGCTTTGACAATCTTTGAATCTCAGTAAAAGTAAAATAATGCTATTTGGCAAAAGTAGAAGAGAAAGTCAAACACAAATGCAAATAGATGGAATAGAAATTAAAAGAGTAAAAAAAAACATTTCTAGGTATATTAATAGATGATAAATTGAACTGGAAATCTCATGTAAAAAACATACAACATAAAGTAGCAAGAAACATGTCAATAATGAATAAAGCAAAACATGTTGTAGACCAAAAATGACTTCATATTCTCTACTGCTCACTAGTGTTACATATCTTACTTATTGTGTAGACATATGGGAAATAACTACAATAGTACACTTAATTCATTAACTGTGTTACAAAAAAGATCAGTTATAATAATACATCATGTTGGATATAGACAACATACAAACACTTTATCTATTGAATCACAAATACTGAAATTCCACCACATAGTGAATTTGCAAACAGCTAAAATGATACACAAAGCAAACTATAACCTGCTAACCAAGAATGTACAACAATTCTCAACTAAAGAGGAGAAATATAATCTTAGAGAAAAATGTAATTTAAAACATTTGTATGCACGTACAACACTTAAGACCTTCAGTATATCAGTATGTGGAATTAAATGATGGAATGGATTAAGCAAAGCAATCAAACAATGTACTAATATGATCCACTTCAAGAAACTTTTCACACTTAAAGTGTTTACAAAGTACAATGAAGAAGATAAACATTCTGAATTTATTTCATCCATCCATCCGTTCATTTTGTAGATAATCTTACTCATCTCACCATATGAAATATAACATACTTCACCAAATATTTTTTATTTATTTATTTAAATGGTAAATGGGTTATACTTGTATAGTGCTTTTCTACCTTTTTAAGGAACTCAAAGCGCTTTGACACTATTTCCACATTCACCCATTCACACACACATTCACGCACTGATGGCGGGAGCTGCCATGCACGGCGCTAACCAGTACCCATCAGGAGCAAGGGTGAAGTGTCTTGCTCAAGGACACAACGGACGTGACTAGAATGGTAGAAGGTGGGGATTGAACCAGTAACCCTCAGGTTGCTGACACGGCCACTCTCCCAACTTGGCCACGCCGTCCCCGTTTATTTTTATTGTGATTACTTATGGAGTATATTGTGAATACATTGAGAACAGGAAGTGAACAAAAGTGTTAGCAACTGTTATGTAAAAGAAACGTGGTAGGATTAAATAAGCTCTGCTTCTTCCTATTCCTTTTCCAACATGTTGAAAAGACAAACTGGAAATTGTGATGTATCATGTTGTATTCATGCATGTGTGATGTATCATGTTGTATACATGCATGTGTGATGCATCATGTTGTCTGCATGCATGTGTGATGTATCATGTTGTGTGCATGCATGTGTGATGTATCATGTTGTATGCATGCATGTGTGATGCATCATGTTGTATGCATGCATGTGTGATGTATCATGTTGTATACATTTATGTTGTATGCATGCATGTGTCATGTATGATGTTGTATACACGCATGTGTGATGTATCATGTTGTATGCATGCATGTGTGATGTATCATGTTGTATGCATGCATGTGTGATGTATCATGCTGCATGCATGCATGTGTGATGTATCATGTTGTATGCATGCATGTGTGATGTGCTCTCCATGGACCGCCACCTTGCCGTGGTGGAGAGCCTTGCGTGTTCCAATGAACCTAAGAGCGATGCCGTCGGGAGTTTCTGCTTCTTGAAGGTTTATCCATGGCGGTAAGGTCGAGGGGGAGGTTCCAGACAAAGTGCGATCCAAAGACCTCCAAAGACCTCAATGGTGGAAGTGGCGGAGGATGACACTGCATGTCACAACGGCACTGAAGGCGGATGAAGGCTGCAACAGAGGGTGGTCTCCAGTCGTCATGGATCCATGCCACTGGATCACGGCCCCTCCCTGCCAAGGACCGTGTGGTGGCTGCAGGTGCATCAGTCTCCCCACGTTAAAAGACGTCACGCGCAGGCGTCCTCCCGAATGGGAACCCATCCATTTTACATCCCGGATACTTCAAAGTCCTTTGGCTACCGGGAAGTGGTAACGGGGGCAGGACAGTGAAGTCTGGCAGTCCCTAGCCACAACCTGGCACACAGGCGGTGGGTGTTAGATTCAGCCGGACTGAGGCAGAAGAGCTTCTCGGCAGCTGCACCCATGACTGAGCAGCCCTATTCAGGATCCACTCTGCTCACCCCAGTAGGGGAGGGGGTTAGAAAAGGTACCCTTCAAATAGCCTGCCTTGCAACATCCTGTCTGGAATGCCGTATCCAGAGGGGTCACCACCACGCGGTCAGAAACAAAGAAAACACAAACTACACATTGGAGCCTGGAACGTGCGAACCCTCACGGACAAACAAGCCAGCGATCGACCTGAAAGGCGAACTTCCATCATCTCCAGAGAGCTAAGGAAGTTCCAGATCGACATCGCAGCACTCTCCGAGACCCGACTGGCCGACGAAGGGCAGCTGAAGGAAGAAAGAGGCGGATATACTTTATTTTGGAAAGGAAAGCCTGCAAACAAGCCACGAATCCACGGTGTGGGTTTTGCTATTAAGAACTGCCTCATCAACCACCTCCATGAACTCCTTGTGGGCATCAATGAGCGCCTAATGACCTTACGCCTTATGCTTGCTATATGTCATATGGCCACGGTCGTTAGTGCCTATGCACCAACCCTTGATGCACAGGATGAAGTTAAGGAGGCCTTTTATGCTGACCTGGACAAAGTTCTATCTGAAGTCCCCAAGAAGGACAAGTTAATCCTGCTCGGCGACTTCAACGCCAGAGTGGGACGAAACCACCACCTATGGAGGGGTACGCTGGGGAGAGAAGGGGTCGGAAATACAAACTCTAATGGCACACTACTGCTAACTAAGTGCTCGGAGCACAACCTGGTCATCACCAACACACTTTTCCGTTAGAAAACCAAGTTCAAAACATCATGGATGCACCCTCGCTCCAAACTGTGGCATCTCATTGACTACGTCATTGTCCGCTCTAAAGACCGTCACGATGTCCTAAACACCAGAGCAATGACCAGTGCAGACGACTGCTGGACCGACCACCACCTCATTCGCTCCATCATGTCCATCCGCTTAATGCGGAAAAGACGGATGCAGAAAAGACAGTGCCGGCCAAGAATTAACATTGAGCTGTTGAGTGACACCACCTACCAACAACAGCTGCAGGAGGCCTTTAGCGCAGCGTTGCCCAAACAGTACCCAGAGGATACGGAAACACACTGGAGCACACTTTCGACTGCCATAATGAAATCCTGCAAAAATATCCTTGGTCTCAAAAAGCGGAGACATCAAGACTGGTTTGATGAGAACGACACTGAGATCCAGCAACTAATTGACAACAAGCGGCAAGGTTTCATCACTTGACAAAACGACATACACTGCAAAGTGAAAAGAGTAGCCCACGCCAAAGCGAAGGCAGCTGTCCAAACACAGGTTAGGAAACTGAAGAACCAGTGGTGGACAAAGAAGGCTCTGGAGATCGAGCAGCTTGCTGACTCTGGAGACACGAGAGGCTTTTTCGATGCCACAAGATTGGTGTATAGTCCCAGCCACCGCTGCCTAACCTCCCTTCACTCAAAAGATGGTTTTCTGCTGCTGAAGGACAAGGACACACTTTCAAACAGGTGGAAAGAACACTATGAGAACCTCTTAAACAGGGACACTATACCTGAGATGGAGTCTCTTGACCAACTCCCACAACAACCCACAGATGAGAAAGCATGGGAGAACTACCTACCTTGGATGAGCTGCAGGATGCCATTAGGAAGATGAGGAACAACAAGGCTGCGGGGCCCGACGGCATTCCAGCAGAGGTCCTGAAGAAAGGCGGACCCGATCTTACCAAGCATATCCATGCCCTGCTTCTCAAAATATGGGAAGAAGAGGAAATCCCTGCACAGCTCAGAGATACCCTAATTGTCTCCATATTTAAGAAAGGAGACAAGGCAGACTGTGGGAATTACTGTGGCATCTTTCTCCTGTCCACCATAGGGAAAGCCCTCGCTCGGGTTTTGGCCAAGAGACTCACCCCCCTGTCAGAAAGCGTGCTTCCTGAGTCTCATAGTGGATTTCGCCCAAGCAGAGGCACCACAGACATGATTTTCATCGCACGACAACTGCAAGAAAAATGCCGGGAACAAAACCAATCACTATACATGGCCTTCATAGACCTCACCAAAGCCTTCGACTCGGTTAACCGTCAGGCCCTTTGGCTGGTGCTGTCCAAGATTGGCTGCCCAGACAAATACATCCGGGTACTGAGACTACTGCATGATAACGGGTCAGCCACAGTGTTCAGTGGCAGTGGAGATGAAACGGAACCCTTTAGGATAGACACAGGCGTAAAACAGGGATGTGTCATCGCTCCAACACTATTTTCCATTTTTGTTGCTGCTATCCTCCATCTCACAAACATACATCTGCCCCAGGGAGTCGAAATAATGTACAGAACCAACGGTCAACTCCTCAAGATCAACCGTTTCAGGGCTAAAGGTCAAACCACCACCATATCCATCATGGAGCTGCAGTATGCAGACGATAATGCCCTCGTGGCCCTCTCAGAAGAGGACCTACAGTGCACTCTGTCTGCTTTTGCGAAGGCATGCAAACAGCTTTGTCTTGCCATCAATATAAAGAAAACCCAAATCCTCCACCAATCACCACCAAACAGTAGTGCGCCTGTCCTGCCCCCAAACCTCTCAATTGACAAAATCAGACTGGAAATGTGGACCACTTCCCATATCTCGGGAGCCTACTGTCATCTAAAGCTGTCATTAACGATGAAATTCACAACCGCCTCAGCTGTGCCAGTGGGGCCTTCTCAAGGCTGAGGAAGCGAGTCTTCGAGAACCGTGACCTCCAAGCAAAGACCAAAATCCTGGTCTACAAAGCAGTCGTGCTCCCAACCCTTCTGTATAGGTCAGAAGCCTGGACCACCTACAGCAGGCATTTAAAGGCACTCGAGACCTACCATCATAGATGTCTCATAAAAATCCTCAGGATAAGCTGGGAGGACCGACGCGCCAACACCAGCGTCCTGGAGGAGGCTGGCTTGCCCACCATCACTGCCACGATTGCCCAAAACCAACTCAGATGGACTGGCCATGTAGTCCGCATGCCTGACTCTCGCCTCCCAAAACAAGTCCTTTATTCCCAGCTTGTTGAAGGGAAACGGGCCCCGAGAGGTCAAAAGAAGAGATTTAAGGATAACATCAAAGCAAACCTGACAAAGTGTCGCATAGACCTTAAGTCTTGGGAAGTCAAGGCAACAGACAGGATGATGTGGAGAAACCTTGTCCGTGAGGGTGCCGCGCAATATAATGACGACCTCCGCCATGCTGCACAAGACAAGCGCAGACTAAGAAAGGAGAGAGCATCCACGAAACAGGCCTAACCCAAACCCACCACCACTACATTCCCTTGTCCACATTGCCCCAGAATAATCGGGTCCAGAATCGGCCTCCACGCACACCTGAAGACCCACAAGGACCAGGAAAGAGGACAGTCATACTCAACCACGAGTGACCAAATATATGGTGTATCGTGGCATGGACTAAACATATCCACATATATATGGTGTATCGTGACATGGACTAAACATATCCACATATATATGGTGTATCGTGACATGGCCTAAACATATCCACATATATATGGTGTATGGTGACATGGCCTAAACATATCCACATATACATGGTGTATCGTGACATGGCCTAAACATATCCACATATATATAGTGTATCGTGACATGGCCTAAACATATCCACATATATATGGTGTATCGTGACATGGACTAAACATATCCACACATATATGGTGTATCGTGACATGGCCTAAAAATATCCAGATATTAATGAAAGGCCATATCGCCCAGCCCTAGTTAGAATGTGATTTTTTTTTTTTTAATATATCCACCATCATGTCTTTTATAATGATTGTGAACAATAGAAAAGTCCCCCCCCCCCCCCAAAAAAAAAAGTGCAGTTCCCCTCTAAATTCCAATGATTAGATTTAAGACTTGAAGTGTATGAGCATGAAGTGATGAAGCTTACTTGGATGAGTATTCTAAGACAAAGTGAACAGTCCAGTTGTGATGGATTGAAGCCCTGAGAATAAAATTATATGTGCTTACTTGGACTGTGATGAAGCTGTGAGGACTCATGTGCTTTGTCTTCATGCTCTTCAGTCTTCACAGAGACAATAGTCAGTGGAAACTTGCTGACATCATCCTCCTCCTGCCCTACAACACACTCTCCCTCCTGACTGATCCACACTTCCTCCTCTTCCTCTTTAATGTGGGTGGGTTGTGGATCATCCTCTTCCTCTTTAATGTGGGTGGGCTGTGGATCCTCCTCTTCCTCTTTAAAGTGAAGGGACTGCTGGACGTCTGTTGGGTGAATAAGTAAATAAGATAAAGAGAGAATAGAAATAGTTTTGGACTGACACTGTTAACACAATGACATTATTTGTGTTATTTCGTGTGTTGTGTTAAAAGTGTGTAGCAAAACAACCAATAAAAACACGGGAAATACTTCCTTTTGTCCCAGCCACTAAAATTAATTCAAAAGTGAGTACAAAAACAGACTTGGAAATTTGATGAGGAGCAAGTTTTTTTTATAAGTACAAGGCAGCATTAATTGAGGCATTCTTAACTTTACACTCACTGATATAAAGTGTGTAAATATTTTATTATGTATACGGTCTATGACACCTAAACTTTATCTCTAAACTTAACCATAATTTGTGGTGTAGAATGACGTCTGGAACTCAAGACAGTTCCACATGTCTGGGAACGCCACCGACGGATAATCCTTGATATTACTCAACAAATCTTTAGGGATCTATTTAGTTTCATAATTAGATTTTTTTCTCATATCTGCTTTTTGCAGGAAGAACTCGGCCAGGGGTGTTTAAACTCATTTTAGATGGGGGGCCACATGGAGGAAGATCTACTCCAAGTTGGCCGGACTGGTAAAATCACGGCAAAATAACTTAAAAATAAAGACAACTGCAGATTGTTTTCTTTGTTTAAAAATAGAACAAACACATTCTGAAAATGTACAAATCATGTTGTTGTTTTTTTCTTACATACAATAGTATTCTATCTTTAGTTGTCCTTTTTTACACTTTCAGAATCAATTATGTGATAATGTTCATCAGTCAACTCATTGGTGTTCATTTTCAATCTATCAAGATAAATAAATAATATCAAAATCAAATTACAGTATGTTATTGATGTAGTTTGCTCATTTTCCCCGACTGGTGCGCTAACATCATGTGTTTTAGTTGTGTTTTACATATGTAACATCATCTACAAAGATACAAAGAATTGCTATTGCGACATCTAGAGGACACATTTAGAACAGCAGTTTCTTTCATTCAAAAATTTCGACTCATCCCGTCTCATTCACACATTCACACACTGATGGCGGGATCTGCCATGCAAGGCGCTTACCACGACCCATCAGGAGCAAGGGTGAAGTGTCCTGCTCAAGGACACAACAGACGTGACTAGGTTGGTAGAAGGTGGGGATTGAACCAGGAACCCTCAGGCACGGCCACTCTACCAACCGCGCCACTAGCCTTCCTCCATTGACCTGCCTACTAGCCTTCCACCATCGACCTGCCTGCTAGCCTTCCACCATCAACCTGCCTACTAGCCTTCCACCATCAACCTGCCTACCAGCCTTCCACCATCGGCCTGCCTGCTAGCCTTCCACCATCGACCTGCCTGCTAGCCTTCCACCATCGACCTGCCTGCTAGCCTTCCACCATCGGCCTGCCTGCTAGCCTTCCACCATCGACCTGCCTGCTAGCCTTCCACCATTGACCTGCCTGCTAGCCTTCCACCATCAACCTGCCTACTAGCCTTCCATCGACCTGCTGTTTGTCTCCAGCTATTGGCTTCGTCTACGGGCTTCCACCTGTCGGCCTTGGTTGCTCGTCTTTAGCCCTGTCTGCTAACATCTTCAAAAGTGGTAAAACAAGTGGAACTTCTCCTCTCACTATGTCACAAATTATTATATTGTGTTTTATACTATTGTGTGGTTTTACTGGTGTCCCAAATGGGTCTGGTCACCCCCACTCACGAGCTATGCTACTTCAAGATGCACAGTTTGACATATTTGATAATTTGACATTTAATCATAGTGGCAGCTACAAAATAACCTCGGCCTTATCTCAGTTGAAGATTTCTGTGACTTTGGACAAAACAAAATGGCTGCATACTATGGTAGAGTCCATTCATTCTTATTGTTTCCTTGCTTTGAGAGATCACGTCAACATTACTGCATCCTCCCCTATTGTGAGCACTTACCTTCACAGATTAAAGACCGACTCAAAAGATGGTAATTAAACGCAAATGTTTAGTTATATTATTGTTATTGCTCTCAGGAAATGTTGAGACTAATCCAGGCCCTGATACACCTACTCAATGTTTTACACCTGCAGATTTTAAAACTCGATCTGGTTTTGGGATTATTCATATCAATGTTCGGAGTTTACTCCCTAAACTGGATATGATAAAGATCTGGATAAACTCAACAAATGCTGATATTGTAGTCTTATCTGAAACTTGGCTTAAACAATCCGTGCTTGATGAAGATATTTACATTCATGGCTATAATGTCTATCGTACTGACCGACAAAGAAAAGGTGGTGGAGTGGCCAATTATATTAAGCAGAGGTTTGATGTTAAATTAGTGCTCTCTGAATCAGTAAGTAAAGAACTTGAACTGTTAGCACTTGAAATTGAATTAGCTATAAATCACCACATTATGGTAGTGGGGTATTATAGGCCTCCATCTGCCCCTACTAATTCCCTATCTACTCTTGTGAAGCTTCTGTCTCAACTGAAATACAATGAAATAGTGATTTGAACTGGGACTGGCTCACATCTGTGTGTGACTCTTTGAAAGCACAGTGTGAATCTCTAAATTTAACACAATTAATTAACTCAGCTACAAGACCTAATCCTAAATGCCCTCAAAAAGGTACACTCATTGACTTAATTCTAACAAATGTGCCCTTTAAATGTGTTGCATCTGGTGTTTTCCCTAATGATGTGAGTGATCATTGTGTGATTGCAGTAGTGCGAGACACAAGGATTCCTAAAAGCAAGCCTCGTCTTCTTGAAAAACATAATATGAAATTATTTGACACGCAAGCTTTTTTACATGACTTGCATCTTTTTAATTGGGATAAAATTGCTCTTTTTGATAATGTTGACCTGGCTTGGAAATATTTTCACGAAAACTTCTTGAGTATAGTGAACAAACATGACCCTTTTAGAAAATGTAGGGTTAAAGAACGTGACAATCAGTGGTTTACCTGTCAGATGTATTGCATGAGCGTAATGCTGCTTGGGCCAGAGCACGCAAGTCAGGGTTGGAAGCAGATTGGTTGAATTGTAGACAATTAAGAAATCAATTTACCTCTCTCCTTCGGAAAGTCAAATCAGAATTGTATTTCTCCACAACAACTGAAAACCTCAAACACCCAAAGAAGTTTTGGAAAATCATCAAATATTTGTCTGCCTTCTGTAATTCAGTCAATCTCTCACCTAGTATACTTGTTGATGGGGTCAGAGTAAGTGACAGAAGAGAAATGGGTAGTCATTATAATAATCTTTTTTTTTCCTCTGGTTTTCTCTATAATTCTGAAAACTCTACTGAAGTTTCGCTAACTCCGGAAAGAACCGTTGAAAATACCCAGGTTTTTAACTTTACGCCCTTTACCACAACAGAGGTCGTAGGGCTCTAAAATAACTTAAACCTAGAAAGCCAGCTAGCTCAGATAAGTTGGAGCCGCTCTTCCTAAAGTTGGCAGCTGAAATTATAGCTGGACCACTGACTCACATTTTTAACCTTACTCTATTTTCAAATGAAATCCCCTTGGATTGGAAATCTGCCCTTGTAGTCCCCCTATTAAAAGGAGGTGACCCTAGTAATCTAAATAATTACAGACCGATCTCTAAACTCTCTGTTCTGGCAAAAGTGCTTGAATCCCTTATCTGTGAACAGATAAAAGACTTTTTGGACACCAACTTTATTCTGTCACCATTTCAGTCAGGTTTTGGAAAAATCACAGTACTGTTACTGCTGCTATGAAGTTTATAAATGATGTAACTGAAGCTCTTGACAAGAAGCAGTGCTGTCTGTCCCTCTTTATTGACTTTTCAAAGGCATTTGATACTGTTGATCATGTAATTTTCATCAAACGTCTTTCAGCTATTGTTTTTTCTCAGCAAGCAGTTGGATGGTTTGCAAATGACCTCACAAGCAGAACTCAGGCTGTTCAGATAGAAAGTTCCTCCTCGGACGTACTGCAAGTGGAAAAGGGTGTCCCTCAAGGTTCTGTGTCGGGCCCATTATTAATTAATAGTTAATAATCTTGGACAGAATATTCCGAACTCAACTTTCCATTCCTACGCTGATGATACTGTCATATACTGCACAGCACCCACTCCTACTGAGGCCTTTAAATATCTACAACATGCATTTGACAGAGTACAAGAACAACTTTGCTATTTTCAACTGCTTTTAAATGCAGAGAAAACAAAGTGTATGTTCTTTACCACATCAAAAACTGTAAGATCAGCACTGTGTGAAAACATTTGAACAATAAATGGGCAACAAATTGTGTTAGTATCTGCTTTTAAATATTTAGGATTTTTAATTGATGACCACTTGAGTATTAAGGAGCACATTCAGTATGTTGTAAAAAAAACTGAAACTTTTACTGGGATTTTATTATAGAAACAAGTCTTGCTTTTCTTTTACTGTGAAACAGAAATTGGAAGAAACAACCTTTTTACCTGTTATTGACTACGAGGTTATTGAGTATAACACACAATGGTTAACTTACTCACCATTGTGTGTTATACTCAATGGTTAACTTACTCACCATTGTGTGTTGTACTCAGTGGTTAATTTACTCACCATTGTGTGTTATACTCAATGGTTAACTTACTCACCTTTGTGTGTTATACTCAATGGTTAACTTACTCACCATTGTGTGTTATACTCAATGGTTAACTTAGTCACCATTGTGTGTTATACTCAATGGTTAACTTACTCACCATTGTGTGTTATACTCAATGGTTAACTGGACATCTTTATGTGCTCGACGTCTCAATCATTGGTATGTGTTCCTCTACAAAACCATTCTGGGTATCACCCCATCTTATCTGTCTTGTATTTTTACAAAGAAACAAGGAAGTCACAATCTTCGTTCAATGAATGTTCTGCAATTTGTCGTCCCCAAAGTAAGAACGGAACTGGGCAAGAAAGCATTTAGGTTTTCAGCAGCGATGGCTTGGAATAACCTACAATCGAATATTCAACTTCAAACCCTTGTTACATGACATGAGTTTAAAGCTTCTGTGAAAGGATTGCAGTCTACCTTGTCTGTATGCACATGTGTTATGTCAGCAAGTTTTAATGTTGTAAATGTCATGTTTTATGTGTTGTTTACTGATTTTAATGTAACCTTGCTGCTGCCCTCTTGGCCAGGTCTCCCTTGGAAAAGAAATATTTGATCTCAATGGGATTTTACCTGGTTAAATAAAGACTAAATACAACAACATCACTTACTGTACAAGGTCTTCTGTCACTATGACGCAGACTGATAGAATCTTGTTATATTCTCGTTTGGATGAAGAATGATTCATAATCGTCGCACGGAAAAGGGGGGTGACGTCAAGTGTCTATTTGTGTCGTTCGCCATTGCCGGGTCTAAATTGGCTGTCAAACGGTACCAACTTGTCAGAGTATGTCCTCATCCTTCTACTATCCAGGTGAAACGCACGATTCATGATCTGGAATAATCTTTCACCAGCACCGAGGCGAGGAAGGAGCTCACCAGCCGCTGATGTCAACATAGACACACAAGCTATAAATAGTTTGTCTGCGTTAGAACTTATAATAACAATAGCACTAATACTTGCTTGCTATTCAAGGCACAAAATGCAAATGGAGTCTTGTTGGCACTTTTTGGATGGTTATAGAGGACCTCCCATTGGCTCCATTGCAAGTGGACTTTTATTTACATTTATGAGTTAGAATGTGATTTTAAAACAAAATATATCCACCCTCATGTCTTTTATAATGATTGTGAACGATAGAAAATATTCCCCCCAAAAAGTGCGGTTCCCCTCTAAATTCCAATGATTAGCTTTAAGACTTGAAGTGTATGAGCATGAAGTGATGAAGCCTAATTGGATGAGTCTTCTAAGACAAAGTGAACAGTCCAGTTGTGATGGATTGAATGCCCTGAGAATAAAATTATATGTGCTTACTTGAACTGTTATGAAGCTGTGAGGACTCAGGTGCTTTGTCTTCATGCTCTTCAGTCTTCACAGAGACAACAGTCAGTGGAAACTTGCTGACATCATCCTCCTCCTGCCCTACAACACACTCTCCCTCCTCTTCCTCTTTCATGTGTGGATCCTCCTCTTCCTCTTTCATGTGGGTGGGCTGTGAATCCTCCTCTTCCTCTTTCATGTGAGGGGGCTGCTGGACGTCTGTTGGGTAAATAAGTAAATAAGATAAAGAGAGAATAGAAATAGTTTTGGACTGACACTGTTAACACAATGACATTACTTGTGTTCTTTTCTGTGTTGTGTTAAAAGTGTGTAGCAAAACAACCAATAAAAACACGGGAAATACTTCCTTTTGTCCCAGCCACTAAAATTAATTCAAAAGTGAGAACAAAAACAGACTTGGAAATTTGATGAGGGGCAAGTTTTTTTATAAGTATGAGGCAGCATTGATTGAGGCATTATTAACTTTACACTCACTGATGTAAAGTGTGTAAATATTTTATTTTGTATACGGTCTATGACACCTAAACTTTATCTCTAAACGTAATCATTTTTTTAATGACATGAATATTGAGATTGTCATCACCATAACTTCAATATCATGGAAATAAAAAAAAATCTAATTCCAAAATCATTTAAAAAAACATTCATGGTATGTTTTTGTCATCATGCAGAATACTTTTTTGTTGTCATTTTGTTGGCTGAGCCAAAAGGAACTTTTAACAAAAACATGTTTTACCATGTGTTGTTTTATGGAGTATCTCCATCAACAATTCCTCTTTAGGAATTGGAGACCATCTACGACACGCTGAAGGAAAGGAAAGTCAGTCACCTTTATGTTCTTTTAATAAATCAAGTTTTGACTACTTTGGTTATTGAATATAAATGTTAACTTTCACTTATTGTTGCATGTAAGTCAGAATCAGGATGTGAAATTATAACTTCAATTAGATTTGATTACAGTATAAAAATGTTTTGGTGAGTGTGTGAGTTTTGTGTAAACATGTTGATACAGGTGTACATCTTCTTGGGGACTGGAACACAGATATGTCCTGAAAGGATGCACCCATTTTTAAAACCTTCACTAAGCTGTGCCACCAACATTGTCTCACTTAGCTCATTAAGCAAACTACCAAGGTGAGTGAGTCCTTTTAAACCTTCATATACCTCGTTGTTACTTCTGACCAGTCTAAGATCACCACAAGTGGAACTACTGTATGCGGCTTAAGTGATCATTCCATCATTTTCTGTACTCATAAAAAACATAGAACTGAGGCTGACGGTCACAAAACAAGCGAAGCTACAATCCTTAAGACCTACACAAGCAAGGCTTTCAATGACAAACTGGCAAATTAAGACTCGCCTGGTACTTGCAAGTACACAGGTTTTTGGGTCAATTCCTAACCTCAGAAAAGTAAATAACTTCACAGTCAAAGTGGGTGACAATATTATAACAAACAAAAATGAGATGACGTATCTCGGCTGCATCGTAGAGACTAATCTCTCCAGTGAAAAAATGACTACTAAGGTAGTCAAAGAATCAACCGACAAATTCTGTTCTTACTAGTGTTGTCCCGATACCAATATTTAACGGGACCTGTACCAAAATGTATTTCGATACTGTTTGATACTTTTCTAAATAAAGGGACCACAAAAAAGTGCATTATTGGCTTTTTTTTAACAAAAAATCTTAGGGTACATTTAACACAAGTTTGTCCTTAAATGAAATAGTGAACATACTAGACAACTTGTCTTTTAGTTGGAAGTAAACAAAGCTCCTAATTTAGTCTGCTGACATATGCAGTAACATATTGTGTCATTTATATTCTATTATTTTGTCAAAAGTATTAAGGACAAGTGGTAAAAAATTGATTATTAATCTACTTGTTCATTTACTGTTAATATCTGCTTACTTTCTGTTTTAACATGTTCTATCTACACTTCTGTTAAGATATAATAATTACTTATTATTCTGTTGTTTGATACTTTACATTAGTTTTGGATGATACCACACATTTGGGTATCAATCTGATACCAAGTAGTTACAGGATCATACATTGGTCATATTTAAAGTCCTTATGTGTCCAGGGACATATTTCCTCAGTTCATAAACATAATATATATTTTTTTAAACAAAAGAAGATGTTGTGATGCCAAAAAGCATTGATGTAATCATAGAAGTAGTACTTTTTAGAGGCGGTATAGTACCGAATATGATTAATTAGTATCGCGATACTATACGAATGCTGGTATACCGTACAACCCTAGTTCTTACATAGTAGGATCACCCCGCTGGTGGGTAGAAATACACTTAAGACTAACACAAGCACTCATTTAACCCCACTTTGACTACAGAGTTCATGTTTGGTACCGTGACGCCTTAAAAGCACTGAAAAACAAACTCCAGACAGCCCAAAACAAAATGATTGGGCTTCTACTCAATCGTCCATCTCGGGCTCACCTTTCAGCCAACCATTTTCTTAAAGTGGGGAGGCTCTTGGTAGGTGACAGAGTACATCTTCTTGCAGTTGGTCTGGTGTACAAGATACACCATACCACTAAAATACCTATGTACCTGTCTAGATACTTCAAAATATATTGACCATTATAACACCAGAGGTAGTTGTACAAGTCAATTCAACCCAGATCTCACTCCAAAAAAGGTTCTAATTAGTTTGCCTGCTATACCATCAACATGTGGATTTTCCTATCAATAGCCACAAAGGAGTGTAAATCCCTTACTTCCTTCAAAGTCACTTTCACAAGACATTACAGGTTGTCGCTACTCGTAACTGGGAATATACAAAGCCCTTTGCTGCAATTTTCTTGCTGTATTGTTTAGGGCTGCAGCTAACGATTATTTTTCTATCGATTAATCTATAGATTATTTTTTCGATTAATCGGTTGATCTATAGATTATTTTTTCGATTAATCTATAGATTATTTTTCCTTTTACCGATTTTTTTTTTAATTTAAAATGAAGAGGAAAAAATAAATGTAGGCCAGTTTTTTCAAAAGGCATGGCTTTTATTTACAAAAAAAAAAGTATGGCCACTCAGTCAACATTGACAACAACATGACAAAATATTCTGTAACAATGTAAACATTTAAAACTTTTAACATTTAACAAAATTAAAAGTATCTTATTTGCTTTTTAATGTGCAAATATAAAAGTAAACATCCAGTGCAAATCTTAATATTCTGGAATAGTATAAGCATTTCAAAGGAAAAAGTATTGCTTATTTTGCTTTAAAATGTGCAAAAATAAAGATAAACATCCAATACAAAAAAGTGCAAAACGGAAATATTCTGTAACAAGTGTAAACATTTCAACAAAAGTAAAAGTATTGCTTATTTGCTAAAATGTGCAAAAATAAAGCTAAACATCCAATACAAAAAAGTGTACAGTGTAATCATTTCAACAAAAGTAAAAGTATTGCTTATTTTGCTTAATAACACAACAATGATAGTATGATTAAAGTGAAAGTTAATTGTTCGTTTGTACATAGTATATGTAACTGTTAATGTTGTAAAAGGTATTTGCACAACTAATTAACGTTAGCGTTTGTGACACGTCTTGTGCCGTGGGGTTCTTTCAGGACCGACAGACTGAACGCCAGACGGCTTTGCCAGGTTTACAATCTTTTAATTTTACACAAAGTCTTTTCTCTTCCAACTGCGCGGATCGCGCACCTGGGCACGGTTGCGGCGTCGCTCCCGGCGCGCCCCGCCTCGCCGCTCGCTCGCCGCCGCCGCCGCCTCTCCACAGCGTTAAAGAGGAGCGCGTCTTTGTAAACACTGAACAGGCACGCCAAACGCGCCTCTCAGAGCGAAACGGTGCTTTAGTTTATGAATTTACAACGCAGATACAAATGACACATTCATGTTTTTGTGTAATAATGACAACGTATACGCACGCGGACGATTGACTTGTTGATGGTGATGGCAAGAACGCTGTCGGGGGTTTTCTTTTCAAATGTTCGTTCATAGCCGTTGTGCTGCTATGATAGGCCATTTCCGCTCGACACAGTGTGCATACAACATTATTAGGCCGTTTATTGAAATACTCCCACACTTTTGACGACTTTTGGCGTGCTTTTTTCCCCTCGCTCGCATCGTCTGCTTTGCGCTCCGCCATGACAGTAGTGTGACGTAAAGATGCGACGCGCCGACGCACAAAAACGGCGTCGACGTATTTACGTAACCGATGACGTCGACTACGTCGACGCGTCGTTTCAGCCTTAGTATTGTTGTCTTTTTGCTACTTTCTGCATACTCTGTGTTCTATTTGTGTGAGTGAACAAATACTTCAACTGAAACCATCTCAGGCTTTCTTGTAGCAGTGAATGTGTACCGTGATGAAAGTGTAGACTTTACTATGCAAACTTCTCATAACTCCTTCAATCAATCAATCACACATTGTTACAAACTGAGAGGAACATCAACCTCAAACTGTCTCGTTTTCATGAAGAATCTAAATGAAAGCATTGCATCATCCCCACTAGACAAAGCATCTATTAAAGAAAAGTGTTAATAATCAAATATAAAGTTAGTAAAGATGTGAGAGTAAGAAGTCAACAAACCTGTTGTGTGTAACACAACTTGATGTTTCTTGAAAACAGCGTCTAGAATCACAACACTTTACACTCACATGTTCACACAATCACAACACTTTACACTCACATGTTCACACAATCACAACACTTTACACTCACATGTTCACACAATCACAACACTTTACACTCACATTTGATCTCTACTTAGTGATGTGTTGAAAACATCCGCGTCTCTTTGTTAGCAGCTAACAAGCTAAGCTAGCTAAACTTGCTAGCACGATAAGGTTCTCGCTCGCCAAGACGGGTTTTTTCCTGAATTACAGACTCAAAGATGTATTTTATACGACATACATTTTTACAAACTGGAGAACAAATAATAAGACTGACTTATTAGCGTCCTTCTGGCTTCTTTCTGTGTCAATGTGCTTTCACGACAGTTGGCACGCTTGACGTTACAAGACGGCTCTGCTCTCGTCTATGACTGCTCTGCTCTCGCGAGATGTGTCATGCGCAGAAGACTCAAAGCTTTGTAGTAAATCAGGAGCGTGATCACTTTTTGATTTTCTACATTTATTTTGCATTATTGACTTTGTTAAAACTGTTGTTTGTAATAAAATTATTAATTTTATTATTTTGTTGTAATTGTTTCACTAACTATGATGATGTATATATTGTTGTATTATCATACTTGCCAACCTTGAGACCTCCGATTTCGGGAGGTGGGGGGTGGGGGCGTGGTTGGGGGCGTGGTTAAGATATATATATATAAGAAATACTTGACTTTCAGTGAATTCTAGCTATATGTATTAATTTTATTACATATATATATATATATATGTATATATATATATATATATATATATATATATATATATATATATATATATATATATATATATATATATATATATATATATATATATATCCATCCATCCATCCATCCATTTTCTACCGCTTATTCCCTTCGGGGTCGCGGGGGGCGCTGGAGCCTATCTCAGCTACAATCGGGCGGAAGGCGGGGTACACCCTGGACAAGTCGCCACCTCATCGCAGGGCCAACACAGATAGACAGACAACATTCACACACTAGGGCCAATTTAGTGTTGCCAATCAACCTATCCCCAGGTGCATGTCTTTGGCGGTGGGAGGAAGCCGGAGTACCCGGAGGGAACCCACGCAGTCACGGGGAGAACATGCAAACTCCACACAAAAAAGATCCCGAGCCCGGGATTGAACCCAGGACTACTCAGGACCTTCGTATTGTGAGGCAGACGCACTATATGAATGAAGATTAATCATATCCGGGCGAAGACGTGCGCGTTTGTTTCACGGTCTGTGATCATGATGCGAGGCGGTCAATTTCGCTTCAAAGCAGAACTTTTGATAAAACTGGGTAACTCGTGGGTATTGCAGCGACAAACGTTTTTATCATCGGCGCACATCAAGTTTAAAATATATATATAAAATATATATATATATATATATATATATATATATATATATATATATATATATATATATATATATATATATATATATATATATATATATATATATGTATATACACATATAAATAAATAAAATAAATACTTGAATTTCAGTGATCATTTATTTACACATATACACACACATAACACTCATCTACTCATTGTTGAGTTAAGGGTTGAATTGTCCATCCTTGTTCTATTCTCTGTCACTATTTCAGAACACACACATTATACAAATATACATTATAAAATCAATAAGAAAACGGGAGCTCTAATTTGGGAGTCTGAATTAGGATCAGAAGTTCCTATATAAACATTGCGCACTCACGTCGCCTTTTTGTATTGATTACTGCAGCTGTGCACTGGATTCATTCACAAATACAAACTACAACTCACGAACACTTTAGGCTCCACCATCAGAATGTGTACTTAAACTTATAAAGATCACATGGATATTATTCAGTGAGTTGATTCACCAAAACTAACCTGTTATACAGGAGGAAAAAGCACACAGGACGTTTCAATTGTTCACAGATTGGTCGCGCTCATCAGAATGACAAGACACTTCCGGTCTACAGGTGATAGCATTCAATTGGGAAGAAACGCCCTACTGCCACCTACTGACCAATGTGAATACTGATAAATGTGTAATGACAGCTCCAAAAGCGAATTCAAACCACAAAATAAAATAAATAAATCAACACAAAAATGTGACACATTATGGGTGGGTCACATATGCATGTACAGTAGATGGCAGTATTGTCCTGTTTAAAAGTGTCACAACATTGCTGTTTACGGCAGCGAACTGCTTTAGGTAGACGAAAACTTGACTGCTGTTGTTGTGTGTTGTTACCGCGCTGGGAGGACGTTAATGAAACTGCCTAACAATAAACCCACATAAGAAACCAAGAACACGCCCTCCATCATTAGCTGTTTATATTGTGATGAAAACGGACGTGTGAACAGGCTGTCAACACGTCACTCAGGTCCGCATGGAGCTGGAGGGGGCGTGGCCTCCAGCTCCGCCTGAATTTCGGGAGATTTTCGGGAGAAAATTTGTCCCGGGAGGTTTTCGGGGGAGGCGCTGAATTTCGGGAGTCTCCCGGAAACTTCGGGAGGGTTGGCAAGTATGCAGTTCAGGGACATAGTAACAGCAACTGCACAAGCTGTGTTTGGCAAGAATCAGAGAATTCACAAAGACTGGTTTGATGAGTACGACATGGCTGTACAGGCGCGACTTGATGCGACCCGTGGATCCGGACATGACAGGTTCAAAGACTGTCAAGCCAAAATCTAAAGAGAGTTTTGCTCTATGCAAGACATTTGGTGGGAGTCAAAAGCTGAGGAAATCCAGCGCGACTCTATGAACTCCAAAATGCTCATCAGCCGTCTCAAAGCCATCTTTGGTCCAGCCAAAGGGGGCACTACACACCCTCTCTCTGTTGATGCATCCACCAAATTAAAGAGCAAATCTTGTATCAGTGGGTGTTGGGAAGAACTCTTTAGTCAGTTCCTCAACAGACCACCTTCTGTTGACCAAGAGGCATTACAACAGATACCACAAAAGCCAACTCAGGTGTGCTTGTACCTCCCTCCTACTGGGGGGATGTGAAAACTGCCATGGACCAGACACGCTGTGGTAAAGCACCAGTTTATAATGGCATACCTGTACAAGTGTACAAAGCCTTAGGACCCACAGCCTTCAAGGCATTTCACGATATCCTGTTAACCATTTGGGACAAAGGAGATACATAGCCTGACCTTGTCAAATTATGTTTAAAAAAAGGACAGAAAGTTGGACGGTGGTAACTACAGAGGTATATCGCTTCTCTCTATCTATGGAAAGAGCCGCACTCGTGTCCTGCTAAAACAGACTAACGGATGTCATTTCTGAGAATCACCTCCCAGAAGCACAATGTGGTTTCTGTCCGGGCAGAATCACTGTTAACCTGTTATTTGTGAAACCCCAACTCCCAGAAAAATGTATTGAGCAACAGATGCACCTGTAGGTATTTGTGGACCTAACCAAGGATTTTGACACAGTGAATCGTGAAGCACTCTGGTCTATATTGGCAAAATTGGGCGGCCCAGCAAATTTCACAATGTTGATAAGTCTCTCTCACGATGACAAGATTGGTCAGGTCCTCTCAAACGGCGACTATACTGGCAGCTTTGGGATCAGTAATGGTGTCAACCTTCAACCTCTTCTTCACACAAGTCATCCTCCATGCTATCAAGGACCTTGACATTGGCGTCTACATCAGATACCGCCAAGACGGATCCGTGATTGATCTGAGACGTTTCACTGCAAAGACAAAGACACAAGAAAAAGTCATCTTCAAGGCTCTTTTGCTGATGACAATGCGCTTCATGGCTCACAAGGAGGACCATCTCCAAGTCATTAACGACCGTTGTGAGACATGACATCAGACCAGTGATGTCCTTGTGGTTCATGCAGCCCTTTGCGGCACCTGTGTTTTGAGTCTTTATCAAAAAACTTTGATTAATTGCACAAACTTAGTACAATAGGGGCCTAAATCTTCCTGCAAAATAACACATTTCGAGTTCTCAGTGTCAGCCAATCTGGGTCGCGGCACCAATTGAAATAATATCCTTTTATTTTTGTTAAAACATCTCAAAGAATCAGACCATTAGTCATAAAAAACAGACATTTTATTCTACAAGGTCACATACAAGGTCACATATAAAGGATACAGCTCTGGTTCGAAATTGATAGTACAAACAAAAATGTCTATCTTACAAAAAGGTGTGCATAAATATATTGTATAGTGTACAAGTACAAGTAGCATGATGGCTGGCACCACCATGGTGGAGACTTGTGTTGGAGACAGCAAGCCTGTGAAGGGGCACACTGAACCATATCATCATCATCACTTCTTAAATGTTAGCAGAAATACAGATTGACATGTTAGTACACAACTAAATATATTAGTAAGAATGAATAATAAATATAAACTGTTGTGTGGATGTTGTTTTCCAGGATGTGTAACTAAGAAACATATTTACATGTTTGCTATTGAAGTAATTGGAAAGTAACTAAAAGTGATTTGGGGCTTGATTGATTGTCATTAGCGGGGGTGTATATTGTAGCATCCCGGAAGAGTTAGTGCTGCATGGGATTCTGGGTATTTGTTCTGTTGTGTTTATGTTGTGTTACTGTGCGGATGTTCTCCCGAAATGTGTTTGTCATTCTTGTTTGGTGTGGATTCACAGTGTGGCGTATATTTCTAACAATGTTAAAGTTGCTATACGGCCACTCTCAGTGTAAACTGTATCGCTGTTGATGAAGTATGCTTTGCATTTACATGTGTGTGTGTGTACAGAAGCCGCTCACATCTTGTGACTGCGCGGGCACGTTGTTCGAAGGGATGAAAAGCGGACGTGACATCAGCTCGTAGAGGACGTTAAAAGCAGTGCCTGCAAGGCACGCCCCCAAGACTGTGGAATACGAGATATAATGACTGATGAACACCTTCGTTCGATAATGAGGGTTGCCTCAGCTCAAAGCCTGATCTCCGACATTAATGAACTAGCATCCAAGAAAAGATGCCAGGTACCTGGCTTGGGCACATCAGATTGGATCAGTGTGTTGCAAACTGAGCAGTTTAAAGTCCTGAATGGTTGGTTTATTCATTATTTTACTGGTATTTTCAAATTTATTAGCCTGTGGAAAAAGTTAATGTATATATGTACCTCAGACGGCTGCAAATAGAAAAGAGGCATTCAATTTTTATTTAAATTGTATTTGATATGCCATTGATATTTTTTAATTATTCATATTATTATTTGAAACTGGATTTTGCATGTCACTATAAAGTTATATAAGCCTTGCTTGTTTAATATTTAATGCAAAACTTGTTTGGGTCCCTATTAAAAGGTTAATTTGTTCAACCTTGGCCTGCGGCTTTGTTCACTTTTACATTTTGGCCCACTCTGTATTTGAGTTTGACACCCCTGGTTTACATGTACTTAAAATAACAAGTTAGTATATGAATTGGCCTGAAAACAAACACACTGCTGTTTACAACATTATTCACAGGAAAAGAAAACCACTTTTTACAAGGGGTGGGCAAAATGGCCTAAAATCTATATTGCCATAAATTCCCTTCTGCCCGAGTGCAGCTGGGATAGGCTCCAGCGCCCCCTGTGATTTTATTGTCAGTTACTGATGTATAAAATTAGAAAAATATGAGGTTGTTTACAGTGTAAATTTGTATTCTGTATTGTTGTCTCTGCTATGGCGCCATCTTGTGGTCAAGTTTGCTCACTGCGAGTGCTGTGGGTTGAAATGGTATTTCCTTTTGCTTCGTGCCTCAAACCCAGGGCCGGCCCGTGGCATAGGCCGTATAGGCAAATGCTAAGGGCGCCGTCCATCACGGGGCGCCACGCCAGTGCCACAAATGTTGGGAGAAAAAAAAAAAAGAAAAAAAAGGTGGTACTATTATTTCTAAATACAAAAAATAATCCCACGTTAATTAAAATGCAAAGTAAAGCCTATTTAATAGAAATATTATTTGATACAACATTACATACTGAGATGAAGAATATCTTATTTTCAATAAGGTTGAAAGTATTTCTCATGATTCTTCTTCTTTGTACTCTGTAAGCACTATTATTTTGAACAACCTCTTAAACTGGATCATATCAGTACATTTTTTAACTTTTTTACTTAATCCATTCCATAATTTAATTCCACATACTGATATGCTAAAAGTTCTAAGTGTTGTACATGCATATAAATGTTTGTACTAGATCTCTCTCAAGCAGGTGTTTTTTGTTTACATTGTCATCACCTTCTGGTTAGCTAATGTTTGCCCTGCAGGTAATAGTCACTTTTCCACCCCTTTATATATTAGGTATAGTTGTAAGTAAAAAAAAAAGGTCAAAGACAAAGCTATTCGGGTTCTTGTGAGTATATACACTTCACTGCCGATGTGGGGGGGCGCCACCTAAAATCTTGCCTAGGGCGTCAGATTGGTTAGGGCCGGGCCTGCTCAAACCCCAAGTATGGTTACGTCATTTATCTCCCCAAGCAACGTTTGTAAGTGTAACCGGGGATTTCCACTGGATGTGGAACGGCGGCGCCGCGGCGACAGACTTGTTCCATTTTTTGTTTTCAAGTCAATGTGTCAGTTTCCACCGCCTGGCTTCTATATTTAGTGGTCGACACAACAAGGCGGTTCAATTGAGCTAAAATCTGCTCGTGTGGGACAAGAAGTCATGCATAATCACAAAATAAATGATCCAGTTTACTTTCAAAGTAGAATATTCTGTTTAAGGCGGATGGTATTCTACACTTTGAAATTACCTAATGGACATGAAGTCCACTTGTCAAAGGTTTTCAGACCTAATTTCACCTACTTGACACAAATAGACGAAGACATGCTGATTCTAAAAGGCCCAAAATGAAAGAATCATACAACAGGCATATCCCCCGGCAGCCATATGGGGGCATGTGTCAAATACCAGCTGATACGAGGACTTGAATAAAACTTATTCTCCAACAGTTTCAAAGCAATGTGTACATTAAAATTCAGCGTTGTATTAAAATGATTAGTTCCATCTCCAACATGAACACTAACACTACTAACACTACTGCACACAGGAAAACGTGTGGAGGAGATTGCAAGTGGCCGAAACAAAGATTGCAAATGACTGACAAAAGGCTCACTTTGTTCATGTACCATATTTTTCAGACTATAACGCGCACTTAAAATACTTTCATTTTCTCAAAAATCGACAGTGCGCATTATAGCCCGGTGCCCCTAATGTACGGCATAATTCTGGTTGTGCTTACCGACCTCGAAGCAATTGTATTTAGTACAAGGTGTAATGATAAGTGTGACCAGTAGATGGTAGTCACACATGAGAGATACCTGTAGACTGCAATATGACGCCATTAAACAACAAAACTTTTTATGTTCCATTGAAAATAAAGAACATTACACACACAAAAATCTGTCAAAATGTTTTAGTACGACTTTAAAAGCCGCACCGCTTGATGGATTGTCGGACCATTACGGCTACCGTAGTCAGAGATACAAGTATTACTATGGTGTGTGTATAAGGACCACAAAATGGCACCCATTAGAAGACATTATCTGGCGTTTTGTTTGACAATATTATGCAAAACCAACTTTTCTTACCTTCTTGTACCTGCTGATGTGTATTTGAGATCTGCAGAAGTCCTGAAAATTTGCGCACGTCCGTGCCGATGCTATAATCGATAAGCTTCGTCTTTTTCCCTATCTTCTTTTTATGGGACATTCACCCTCTGCTGTTGCCATTTCTAATATAAAGTAGTGTAAAATGATGTCAGTAAAGCACTAAAACATACCGGTGTAGTGAGTTTACATTATTCACCCAAGTAACTTTAGTTATAAGAGATTTCCGGTCAGACGGTTTTTCACGGGACACAATTCCAATGTTGTTGTTGTACTAGTGAGCCACGGATGAGGAGATGCTGCTCCGTTATTGATTGAAGTAAAGTCTAAATGTCATTAAAACAGTTAGCTCCATCTTTTGACACTTCTTCCACTCCCGTCCTTGCATGCTACACCGCTACAACAACGATGACGGGGAGAAGACGCTGTCGAAGGTGAGCCACGTAAATAAGACCGCCCCCAAAACGACGCATCCGGAAGCGACTGTCAGAAAGTGTAGGTATATATGTATTTACATATTGTTGCTCATTAGCGCATTCATTTCAAAAACACATCAGAAAGTTTGATTGGCAACACTAAATTGGCCCTAGTGTGTGAATGTGAGTGTGAATGTTGTCTGTCTATCTGTGTTGGCCCTGCGATGAGGTGGCGACTTGTCCAGGGTGTACCCCGCCTTCCGCCCGATTGTAGCTGAAATAGGCTCCAGCGCCCCCCGCGACCCCAAAGGGAATAAGCGGTAGAAAATGGATGGATCAGAAAGGTTTTTTTTTTTTTTTTTAACAAGGTTACTGTTAAAAAAACACTACAGAATTCATGAGAGCCATCAAACAAACAAAAAACATCACCTACTGTACAAAGTCTGCTGTGACTATGACACAGACTGATATAATCTTGTTATATTCCCATTTAGATAAACAATGATTCATAATCATCGCACAGAAGAGGGGGGTGAAGCCAAGCATTTTTTTGTGTCGTTCGCCATTGCCGGGTCTAAATTGGCTGTCAAACGGTACCAACTTGTCAAAGTACATCTTCTTCCTTCTACTATGCAGGTGAGACGCATGATTCATGATCTGGAATAATCTTTCACCAGCACCGAGGCGAGGAAAGAGCTCACCAGCCGGTGATGTCAACATAGACACACAAGCTATAAATAGTTTGTCTGCGTTAGCACTTATAATAACAATATCATTAATACTTGGTTGGTATTCAAGCCACGAAATGCAAATGGAGTATTGTTGGCACTCTTTGGATGGTTATAGAGGACCTCCCATTGGCTCCATTGCAAGTGGACTTTTTTTTTTTTACAAACCCCGTTTCCATATGATTTGGGAAATGTGTTAGATATAAATATAAACGGAATACAATGATTTGCAAATCATTTTCAACCCATATTCAGTTGAATATGCTACAAAGACAACATATTTGATGTTCAAACTGATAAACATTTTTTTTTTTTGCAAATAATCATTAACTTTAGAATTTGATGCCAGCAACACGTGACAAAGAAGTTGGGAAAGGTGGCAATAAATACTGATAAAGTTGAGGAATGCTCATCAAATACTTATTTGGAACATCCCACAGGTGTGCAGGCTAATTGGAAACAGGTGAGTGCCATGATTAGGTATAAAAACAGTTTCCCAAAAAATGGTCAGTCTTTCACAAGAAAGGATGGGGTGAGGTACACCCCTTTGTCCACAACTGCGTGAGCAAGTAGTCAAACAGTTTAAGAACAATGTTTCTCAAAGTGCAATTGCAAGAAATTTAGGGATTTCAACATCTACGGTCCATAATATCATCAAAAGGTTCAGAGAATCTATAGAAATCACTCCACGTAAGCGACATGGCCGGAAACCAACATTGAATGACCGTGACCTTCGATCCCTCAGACGGCACTGTATCAAAAAAACGACATCAATCTCTAAAGGATATCACCACATGGGCTCAGGAACACTTCAGAAAACCACTGTCACTAAATACAGTTGGTCGTTACATCTGTAGGTGCAGGTTAAAGCTCTACTATGCAAAGCGAAAGCCATTTATCAACAACATCCAGAAACGCCGCCGGCTTCTCTGGGCCCGAGATCATCTAAGATGGATTCATGCAAAGTAGAAAAGTGTTCTGTGGTCTGACGAGTCTACATTTCAAATTGTTTTTGGAAATATTCGACATCGTGTCATCCAGACCAAAGGGGAAGCAAACCATCCTAACTGTTATCGACGCAAAGTTGAAAAGCCAGCATCTGTGATGGTATGGGGGTGCATTAATGCCCAAGGCATGGGTAACTTACACATCTGTGAAGGCACCATTAATGCTGGAAGGTACATACAGGTTTTGGAACAACATATGCTGCCATCTAAGCGTCGTCTTTTACATGGACACCCCTGCTTATTTCAGCAAGACAATGCCAAGCCACATTCAGCACGCGCTACAACAGCATGGCTTCATAAAAAAAGAGTGCGGGTACTTTCCTGGCCCGCCTGCAGTCCAGACCTGTCTCCCATCAAAAATGTGCGCCGCATTATGAAGTGTAAAATACGACAGCGGAGACCCCGGACTGTTGAGCGACTGAAGCTCTACATAAAACAATAGGAAACAATTCCACTTTCAAAGCTTCAACAATTAGTTTCCTCAGTTACCAATTGTTTATTGAGTGTTGTTAAAAGAAAAGGTGATGTAACACAGTGGTGAACATGCCCTTTCCCAACTACTTTGGCACGTGTTGCAGCCATGAAATTCTAAGTTAATAATTATCTGCAAAAAAATAAATAAAATGTATGCGTTTGAACATCTAATATCTTGTCTTTGTAGTGCATTCAACTGAATATGGGTTGAAAAGCATTTGCAAATCATTGTATTTCGTTTATATTTACATCTAACACAATTTCCAAACTCATATGGAAACGGGGTTTGTAGATTTATGAGTTAGAATGTGATTTAAAAATATATTTATATCCATCGTCATGTCTTTTATAATAATTGTGAACGACAGAAAACATTACCCAAAAAAAGAGCAGTTCCCCTCTAAATTCCAATGATTAGATTTAAGACTTGAAGAGTATGAGCATGAAGTGATGAAGCCTACTTGGATGAGTCTTCTAAGACAAAGTGAACAGTCCAGTTGTGATGGATTGAATGCCCTGAGAATAAAATATGTGCTTACTTGGACTGTGATGAAGCTGTGAGGACTCAGGTGCTTTGTCTTCATGCTCTTCAGTCTTCACAGAGACAACAGTCAGTGGAAACTTGCTGACATCATCCTACTACTGCCCTACAACACACTCTCCCTCCTGAGTGATCCACACTTCCTCCTCTTCCTCTTTAATGTAAGGGAGCTTCTGGATGTCTGTAGGGTAAATAAGTAATTAATATAAAAGAGAGAATATACTGTAAATAGCGACTGAGCATTTTTTGGGAAGCTGTTTTTATACCCAAGTGAAGTGCAGTGAATTATATTTATGTAATACTTCCATATTTCAAACTATCTATTCTATAAATGAATGAATGAATGAAATAAGTTTATTTCGGTCACATAATTAACCTTCAACCATTAACCATTTTGTGTGACCAGTTTAAGAGTACATATATAACAATCATACACATTTACACACAAAAGGAAAAGAAAAGAAAAAGCATGACCGAAAAAGGAATAGGCTGAAGCCAAAGCTTATATTTGCCTATCCTAAACCTTCACTGAAAATAAGATTACCTGGAACAACAACGTTAAAAATAAAATGTAGGAGCATATTAACAAGATTGTTACACAAACAACAATGTCACACATGTTATATGTGCTGATGTTGTCAGAAAGTCAACATTAAAGTCTTGACAGTTTATTTCAAATCCTGCAGTTTCATTTGCTGCTGCTGTTCTCACCAGCACACTTGTGTTTCTTACACTGGTACTCAGAAGAAAATCTTTCACCACACACACTGCAACTCAACACTTTCTCTCCTGGGTGTGTTCTCATGTGTCTTTTCAAATGTTGACTTTGTGTAAAACCTTTACCACAGGTTGAACAGGAAAAAGGTTTTACACCAGTGTGTGTTCTCATGTGTACTTTCAAATCTTGACTTTGTGTACAACCCTTACCACAGGTTGAACAGGAAAAAGGTTTTTCACCAGTGTGTCTTCTCATGTGTACTTTCAAATCTTGACTTTGTGTAAAACCTTTACCACAGGTTGAACAGGAAAAGGGTTTTTCACCAGTGTGTGCTCTCATGTGTGTATTCAAATGTTGACTTTGTGTAAAACCTTTACCACAGGTTAAACAGGAAAAAGGTTTTTCACCAGCATGTGTTCTCATGTGTACTTTCAAATACTGACTATGTGTAAAACCTTTACCACAGGTTGAACAGAAAAAAGGTTTTTCTCCAGTGTGTCTTCTCATGTGTACTTTCAAATATTGACTTTGTGTAAAACCTTTACCACAGTTTGAACAGGAAAAGGGTTTTTCACCAGTGTGTGCTCTCATGTGTATTTTTAAAGATTGACTTTGTGTAAAACCTTTACCACAGGTTGAACAAGAAAAAGGTGTTTCACCAGTGTGTGTTCTCATGTGTACTTTCAAGTATTGACTTTGTGTAAAACCTTTACTACAGATTGAACAGATAAAAGGTTTTTCACCAGTGTGTGTTCTCATGTGTACTTTCAAATATTGATTATGTGTAAAACCTTTACCACAGGTTAAACAGGAAAAGGGTTTTTCACCAGTGTGTATTCTCATGTGTACTTTCAAATACTGACTTCCTGTAAAACGTTTACCACAGATTGAACAAGAAAAAGGTTTTTCACTAGTGTGTGTTTTCATGTGTACTTTCAATTTGTGACTTTCAATAAAATCTTTACTACAGATTGAACAGATAAAAGTTTTTTCTCCAGTGTGTCTTCTTGTGTGTGTTTTCAGAGAACTATGGTATTTAAAGGTTTTGTCACAGTGAGAACATTTGAAGTGAGTGTTGTCAGTGTGACATGTCTTATCATCATTAGAGTCTTCATCATCAGTGTCAGGAGAGTGTGACGTTGTGTCCTCACTATCTGATAGTGGAGCTAAGATCTTGTCTGCTTGTGATCCTCCACAGTGGTCTCCATCAGCTTCTGTTGTCATGCGTTGTGTTGAGCTGCTGCTTAGAGGCTCCGCCTCTCTCTTCTCCTCACTCTCACCTTTGACCTCATCATCTTCACTCTTCACAGGGACACCAGTCACTGGGAACTCCACCAGTCCTTCAATATGATCTCCCTCCTGACTGATGCTGTGTTCCGCCTCTTCCTCTTTAATGTGGGGGGTCAGTGAGTCTTCCTCTTCCTTTTTACAGGGAAGGGTCTGTGTCAAAGAGGAAAATGAGACGCCAGAGGGTCCGTGGTGCCTGGTCTTCCTCTTTGGTGGATCCTCCTTCAACATCCTGAAGCTACTCTCCTGTTTTTCAGGCAGAAGTTGTTCTTCACAGACGTCTGCAGGACACAAAATGACAAACATGCCAGATTTGCTCAGTCACATGAGGCATTCAGTAAGTTTACATGTACTTAAAATAACATGTTATTTTAGGAATCGGCCTGAAAACAAACACACTGCTGTTTACAACATCATTCACAGGAAAAGAAGATTACTTTTTACGAGGAGTGGGCAATAAGACCTAAAATCTGTATTTTCATAAATTCCCTTCTGCCTGAGGTATGATGTATAAAGTTGGAGAAAAGATTACCGTATTTTCCGCACTATAAGGCGCACCGGATTATTAGCCGCACCTTCTATGAATTACATATTTCATAATTTTGTCCACCAATAAGCCGCCCCGGACTAAAAGCCGCGCCTACGCTGCGCTAAAGTGAATGTCAAAAAAACGCTGCGCTAAAGTGAATGTCAAAAAAACAGTCAGATAGTTCAGTCAAACTTTAATAATATATTGAAAACCAGCGTTCTAACAACTCTGTCCCAAAATGTACAAATGTGCAATCACAAACATAGTAAAATTCAAAATGGTGTAGAGCAATAGCAACATACCGGTAATGTTGCTCGAACGTTAATGTCACAACACACAACACACAAAATAAACATAGCGCTCACTTTCTGAAGTTATTCTTCATTCGTACCGGTAAATCCTTCGAATTCTTCGTCTTCGGTGTCCGAATTGAAAAGTTGCGCTAGCGTGGCTTCCAAAATGGCGGGCTCCGTCTCTTCGAAATCATCGGATTCAGTGTCGCTGTTGTTGTGCAGCAGTTCTGTGAATCCTGCCTTCCGGAAAGCTCGGACCACAGTTGTGACAGAAATATCTGCCCAGGCATTTACAATCCACTGGCAGATGTTGGCGTATGTTGTCCGGCGTTGTCTGCCCGTCTTAGTGAAGGTGTGTTCGCCTTCGGTCATCCATTTTTCCCACGCAGTTCGCAGTCGTGATTTGAATGCCCTGTTGACACCAATATCCAGCGGTTGGAGTTCTTTGGTTAATCCACCCGGAATGACGGCGAGTGTTGTATTTGTGTGCTTCACTTGTTTTTTGACACCATCTGTGATGTGGGCGCGCATAGAGTCATATATCAACATGGACGGAGCAGCGTGAAAAAAGCCACCCGGCCGCTTCGCGTAAACTTCCCTTAACCACTCGCTCATCTTTTCTTCATCCATCCATCCCTTCGAGTTAGCTTTTATGATGACGCCGGCTGGAAAGGTCTCTTTTGGCAAGGTCTTCCTTTTGAATATCACCATGAGTGGAAGTTAGCATGGCAAGCTAGAACCACAGTGAAGGATGACTTCTCATTCCCTGTGGAGCGAATATTCACCGTACGTGCTCCCGTTCCACAGTGCGGTTCAGTTGCTGTGAAATACGGTAGTAATCCGTGTGCGGATGGAGAGATTGCGTCTTTTTATGACCCGGATCGTTTAGTAGGAGCCATTTTGTGGTCTTTACAGATGTAAACAGGAAATGAAACGTACGGTGATATCCGCGCGTTTTTTCTTCTTCTTCCGGGGGCGGGTGAAGCGCTTCCTGTTCTATGGGGGCGGGTGCTTTCCTTGGCGGTTGCTTGCGTAGAAGAAGAAGCGCTTCCTGTTCTACCGGGAAAAAAGATGGCGGCTGTTTACCGAAGTTGCGAGACCGAAACTTTATGAAAATGAATCGTAATAAAGCGCACCGGGTTATTAGGCGCACTGTCAGCTTTTGAGAAAAATTGTGGTTTTTAGGTGCGCCTTATAGTGCGGAAAATACGGTAGGTCGTTTACAGTGTAAATCTGTATTCTGTATTGTTAGCTCTGCTATGGCGCTACCTTGTGGTCGAGTTCGCTCACTGCGAGTGCAGTGAGTTGAAAGTGCATTTCCTTTTGCTACGTGCCATAAACCCGAAGTATGGTTTCTTCATTTATCTCGCCAAGCAACGTTTGTAAGTGTAACCGGGGATTTCCACTGGATGTGGAATGGCGGCCCCACGGCGACAGACTCGTTCCGTTTTTTGGTTTCAAGTCAATGTGTCAGTTTCCACTGCCTGGCTTCAATATTTAGTGGTCGACACAACAAGGCGGTTCAATTGAGCTAAAATCTGCTCGTGTGGGACAAGAAGTCATGCATAAACACAAAATAATTGATCCAGTTTACTTTCAAAGTAGAATATTCTGTTTAAGGCGGATGGTATTCTACACTTTGAAAACACCTAATGGACATGAAGTCCACTTGTCAAAGGTTTTCAGACTTAATTTCACCTCCTTGACACAAATAGACGAAGACATGCTGATTCTAAAAAGCCCAAAATTAAAGAATCATATAACAGACATATCCCGGGCAGCTATATGGGGGCCTGTCGCCAACACTAGAAAAATGTGTAGAGGAGAATTGCAAGTAGCCGAACCAAAGGTTGTGAATAACTGACAAGAGGCTCACTTTGTTCATGTAAGTCTGCTGTGGAATTAACATGCTCATGTGCTGAGAGCCATGCACAGAGTGAGACCTCTTAGTCCAGTTTAAAATCCAGAGACCAAGAAGGAAACACACGGACAAAGTAATGTATTGATGACGGCAAGAATTAAGTTATTAGGTATATTTTCATTTATATCGGTCCCGGCCTACGATTACATGAATATTTTAATGCCTCTGGACCATTTAAAGGGGAACATTATCACAATTTCAGAAGGGTTAAAACCATTAAAAATCAGTTCCCAGTGGCTTATTTTATTTTTCGAAGTTTTTTTCAAAATTTTACCCATCACGCAATATCCCTAAAAAAAGCTTCCAAGTGCCGGGTTTTAACCATCGTTATATACACCCGTCCATTTTCCTGTGACGTCACATAGTGATGCCAACACAAACAAACATGGCGCATAGAACAGCAAGCTATAGCGACATTAGCTCGGATTCAGACTCGGATTTCAGCGGCTTAAGCGATTCAACAGATTACGTATGTATTGAAACGGATGGTTGTAGTGTGGAGGCAGGTAGCGAAAACGAAATTGAAGAAGAAACTGAAGCTATTGAGCCATATCGGTTTGAACAGTATGCAAGCGAAACCGACGAAAACGACACGACAGCCAGCGGCACGGGAGAAAGCGAGGACGAATTTGGCGATCGCCTTCTAACCAACGATTGGTATGTGTTTGTTTGGCATTAAAGGAAACTAACAACCATGAACTAGGTTTACAGCATATGAAATACATTTGGCAACAACATGCACTTTGAGAGTGCAGACAGCCCAATTTTCACAATTAATATATTCTGTAGACATACCCTCATGTCAGCAGGCCAGCTAGGGTCTATATTCTTCTCTTGATCATCTTCGGTGGCATAAGGGACGGTGTGAGCCAGGACGAAAACCACACTGTTCCTCCGGAATCCGGGGTTCAATTATTCGGAGTAGCCTCCTCTCTAGTACACCTGAATAGACCTTACCGGGAAGGCTGAGGAGTGTGATCCCACGATAGTTGGAACACACCCTCCGGTTCCTCTTCTTAAGGAGAGGAACCACCACCCCGGTCTGCCAATCCAGAGGTACCGCCCCCGATGTCCATGCGATGTTGCAGAGTCTTGTCAACCAAGACAGCCCCACAGCATCCAGAGCCTTAAGGAACTCTGGGCGGATCTCATACACCCCCGGGGCCTTGCCACCGAGGAGCTTTTTAACTACCTCGGCAACCTCAGCCCCAGAAATAGGAGAGCCCACCACAGATTCCCCAGGCACTGCTTCCTCATAGGAAGATGTGTTGGTGGGATTGAGGAGGTCTTCGGAGTATTCCCTCCACCGATCCACAACAGCCGCATTAGAGGTCAGCAGCACACCATCCTCACCATACATAGGTTGACAGTGCACTGCTTCACCCCCCCACCCCTGAGGCGGCGGATGGTGGACCAGAATCGCTTCGAAGCCGCCCGGAAGTCGTTTTCCATGGCTTCCCCAAACTCCTCCCATGTCCGAGTTTTTGCCTACGCGACTGCTGAAGCCGCACTTCGCTTGGCCTGTCGGTACCTGTCCGCTGCCTCCGGAGTCCTAAGAGCCAAAAGGACCCGATAGGACTCTTTCTTCAGCTTGACGGCATCCCTCACTGCTGGTGTCCACCAGCGGGTTCTAGGATTACCGCCACAACAGGCACAAACCACCTTAAGGTCACAGCTCAAATCAGCCGCCTCGACAATAGAGGCACGGAACATGGTCCACTCGGACTCAATATCCAGTGCCTCCCTTGTGACATGTTCAAAGTTCTTCCGGAGGTGGAAATTGAAACTCTCTCTGACAGGAGATTCTGCTGGACGTTCCCAGCAGACCCTCACAATGCGTTTGGGCCTGCCAGGTCCATCTGGCATCCTCCCCCTCTATCGGAGCCAGCTCACCATCAGGTGGTGATCGGTAGAAAGCTCTTTACCCGAGTGTCCAAAACATGAGGCCGCAAATCCGATGACACAACTACTAAGTCAATAATGGAACTGCGGCTGCACCAAATAATAAGATAAATCCATTTAATGAAGTCAAAATACAAATAAGGCAACAAGAGAAGTATCCCAAACTTCTCTTTTGTAAAGTAAATTTGTACAGCCGATATGGGCATCTACAAACCCCGTTTCCATGAGTTGGGCAATTGTGTTAGATGTAAATATAAACGGAATACAATGATTTGCAAATCATTTTCAACCCATGTGAAGTGAAGTGAATTACATTTATATAGCGCTTTTTCTCAAGTGACACAAAGCGCTTTACATTGTGAAACCCAATATCTAAGTTACATTTAAACCAGTGTGGGTGGCAGGTGGGTAAAGTGTCTTGCCCAAGGACACAACAGCAGTGACTAGGATGGCGGAAGCGGGGATCGAACCTACAACCCTCAAGTTGCTGGCACGGCCGCTCTACCAACCGAGCTATACCGCCCGCAGTGATTTCTCCAGATTCTCTGAACCTTTTGATGATATTACAGACCGTAGATGGTGAAATCCCTAAATTCCTTGCCATAACTGGTTGAGAAAGGTTTTTCTTAAACTGTTCAACAATTTGCTTACGCATTTGTTGACAAAGTGGTGACCCTCACCCCATCCTTCTTTGTGAATGACTGAGCATTTCATGGAATCTACTTTTATACCCAATCATGGCACCCACCTGTTACCAATTTGCCTGTTCACCTGTGGGATGTTCCAAATAAGTGTTTGATAAGCATTCCTCAACTTTATCAATATTTATTGCCACCTTTCCCAACTTCTTTGTCACGTGTTGCTGGCATCAAATTCTAAAGTTAATGATTATTTGCAAAAAAAAAACGTTTATCAGTTTGAACATCAAATATGTTGTCTTTGTAGCATATTCAACTGAATATGAGTTGAAAATGATTTGCAAATCATTGTATTCCGTTTATATTTACATCTAACACAATTTCCCAACTCATATGGAAACGGGGTTTGTACACTATTTGATTTCCTATTATGCAGCTCATTTTTATTTGACAGTTATTGAAATATCTTGTGTGACATCATGCACAAAAGTGCACTTTAATTGTTTGAAACTATTGTAGTGGCGTTCTGTACAAAAAGTGCACTTTAATTTAGTGTGGTTTTGATATGTCATCTTAGTGACATCATGCACAAAAGTACACTAATAGCTTGTTTGAAAATGTCTCTGACAATCTTGCACTTTCTGTTTTGGAAATGACATGAATGTTTGTGCCACTGCTTAATAACTATTTAATAAATACACTTTTGCTAAATTGACTTACCGTATTTTCCGCACTATAAGGCGCACCTAAAAACCACAATTTTTCTCAAAAGCTGACAGTGCGCCTTATAACCCGGTGCGCTTTATTACGATTCATTTTCATAAAGTTTCGGTCTCGCAACTTCGGTAAACAGCCGCCATCTTTTTTCCCGGTAGAACAGGAAGCGCTTCTTCTTCTACGCAAGCAACCGCCAAGGAAAGCACCCGCCCCCATAGAACAGGAAGCGCTTCACCCGCCCCCGGAAGAAGAAGAAAAAACGCGCGGATATCACCGTACGTTTCATTTCCTGTTTACATCTGTAAAGACCACAAAATGGCTCCTACTAAGCGATCCGGTTCATAAAAAGACGCAATCTCTCCATCCGCACACGGATTACTACCGTATTTCACAGCTGATATTCCTGTGAACCGCACTGTGGAACGGGAGCACGTACGGTGAATATTCGCACCACAGGGAATGAGAAGTCATCCTTCACTGTGGTTCTAGCTTGCCATGCTAACTTCCACCCATGATGATATTCAAAAGGAAGACCTTGCCAAAAGAGACCTTTCCAGCCGGCGTCATCATAAAAGCTAACTCGAAGGGATGGATGGATGAAGAAAAGATGAGCGAGTGGTTAAGGGAAGTTTACGCGAAGAGGCCGGGTGGCTTTTTTCACACAGCTCCGAAGGCGAACACACCTTCACTAAGACGGGCAGATAGCGCCGGTCGACATACGCCAACATCTGCCAGTGGATCGTAAATGCCTGGGCAGATAGTTTCGGTCACAACTGTGGTCCGAGCTTTCCGGAAGGCAGGATTCACAGAACTGCTGCACAACAACAGCGACACTGAATCCGATGACTTCGACGAGGCGGAGCCGGCCATTTTTGGATCCCACGCTTGCGCAACTTTTCAATTCGGACACCGAAGACGAAGAATTCGAAGGATTTACGAATGAAGAATAACTTCAGAAGGTGAGCGCTATGTTTATTTTGTGTGTTGTGACATTAACGTTCGAGCAACATTATGTTGCTATTTATTGCTCTACACCATTTTGAATTTTACTATGTTTGTGATTGCACATTTGCGTACATTTTGGGACAGAGTTGTTAGAACGCTGGTTTTCAATATATTATTAAAGTTTGACTGAACTATCTGACTGTTTTTTTGACATTCACTTTAGCGCAGCGTTTTTTTGACATTCACTTTAGCGCAGCGTAGGCGCGGCTTATAGTCCGGGGCGGCTTATTGGTGGACAAAATTATGAAACATGTAATTCATAGAAGGTGCGGCTAATAATCCGGTGCGCCTTATAGTGCGGAAAATACGGTAGTTGTGGTTTCCCTCTCTGTATGAAAGTTTAAAAGTAGCATATATTAATGCAGTATGAAGAACAATGTTTTAATGTAGACACATAGAATCATCATACTGCTGTCATTATATGCATCAAGTGTTCATTCAAGGCAAAGGCAAAATATCCACATATATATGGTGTATCGTGACATGGACTAAACATATCCACATATATATGGTGTATCGCGACATGGCCTAAACATATCCACATATATATGGTGTATCATGACATGGCCTAAACATATCCACATATATATGGTGTATCGTGACATGGCCTAAACATATCCACATATTAATAAAAGGCCATATCGCCCAGCCCTAGTTAGAATACGATTTTTATTATATTTTTTTAATATATCCACCATCATGTCTTTTATAATGATTGTGAACGATAGAAAAATTTCCCCAAAAAGTGCAGTTCCCCTCTAAATTCCAACGATTAGATTTAAGACTTGAATTGTATGAGCATGAAGTGATGAAGCCTACTTGGATGAGTCTTCTAAGACAAAATGAACAGTACAGTTGTGATGGATTGAATGCCGTGATAATAAAATGATATGTGCTTACTTGGACTGTGATGAAGCTGTGAGGACTCAGTTGCTTTGTCTTCATTCTCTTCAGTCTTCACAGAGACAAAAGTCAGTGGAAACTTGCTGACATCATCCTCCTCCTGCCCTACAACACACTCTCCCTCCTCTTCCGCTTTCATGTGTGGATCCTCCTCTTCCTCTTTAATGTGGGTGGGCTGTGGATCATCCTCTTCCTCTTTAATGTACGTGGGCTGTGGATAATCCTCTTCCTCTTTAATGTGAAGGGGCTGTTGAACGTCTGTTGGGTAAATGAGTAAATAAGATACATAGAGAATAGAAATAGTTTTGGACTGACACTGTTAACACAATGACATTATTTGTGTTATTTCGTGTGTTGTGTTAAAAGAGTGTAGCAAAACAACCAATAAAAACACGGGAAATACTTCCTTTTGTCCCAGCCACTAAAATTCATTCAAAAGTGAGTACAAAAACAGACTTGGAAATTTGATGAGGAGCAAGTTTTTTGTATAAGTACAAGGCAGCATTGATTGAGGCATTCTTAACTTTACACTCACTGATATAAAGTGTGTAAATATTTTATTATGTATACGGTCTATGACACCTAAACTTTATCTCTAAACTTAACCACAATTTGTGGTGTAGAATGACGTCTGGAACTCAAGATAGTTCCACATGTCTGGGAACGCCACCGACGGATAATCCTTGATATTACTCAACAAATCTTTAGGGATCTATTCCGTTTCATAATTAGATTTTTTTCTCGTATCTGCTTTTTGCAGGAAGAACTCGGCCAGGGGTGTTTAAACTAATTTTAGATGGGGGGGCCACATGGAGGAAGATCTACTCCAAGTTGGCCGAACTGGTAAAATTACGGCAAGATAATGTAAAAATAAAGACAACTGCAGATTGTTTTCTTTGTTTAAAAATAGAACAAACACATTCTGAAAATGTACAAGTCATGTTGTTGTTTTTTTTACATACAATAGTATTTTATCTTTAGTTGTCCTTTTTTACACTTTCAGAATCAATTATGTGATAATGTTCATCAGTCAACTCATTGGTGTTCATTTTCAATCTATCAAGATAAATAAATAATATCAAAATCAAATTACAGGATGTTATTGATGTAGTTTGCTCATTTTCCCTTACTGGTGCGCTAACATCGTGTGTTTTAGTTGTGTTTTACATGTGTAGCATCATCTACAAAGATACAAAGAATTGCTATTGCGACATCTAGAGGACACATTTAGAACAGCAGTTTATTTCATTCAAAAATGTCGACTCATTTTTGTACTTAACAAACTCATACCGTCTCATTCACTCATTCACACACTAATGGCGGGATCTGCCATGCAAGGCGCTTACCACGACTCATCAGGAGCAAGGGTGAAGTGTCCTGCTCAAGGACACAACAGACGTGACTAGGTTGGTAGAAGGTGGGGATTGAACCAGGAACCCTCAGGCACGGCCACTCTACCAACCGCGCCACTAGCCTTCCACCATCGACCTGCCTATTAGCCTTCCACCATCGACCTGCCTGCTAGCCTTCCACCATCGACCTGCCTGCTAGCCTTCCACCATCAACCTGCCTACCAGCCTTCCACCATCGGCCTGCCTGCTAGCCTTCCACCATCGGCCTGCCTTCTAGCCTTCCACCATCGGCCTGTCTACCAGCCTTCCACCATCGACCTGCCTGCTAGCCTTCCACCATCGACCTGCCTGCTAGCCTTCCACCATCAACCTGCCTACCAGCCTTCCACCATCGGCCTGCCTGCTAGCCTTCCACCATCAGCCTGCCTTCTAGCCTTCCACCATCGGCCTGTCTACCAGCCTTCCACCATCGACCTGCCTACTAGCCTTCCATCGGCCTGCTGTTTGCCTCCAGCCATTGGCTTCATCTACGGGCTTCCACCCATCGGCCTTGGTTGCTAGTCTTTAGCCCTGTCTGCTAACATCTTCAAAAGTGGTGAAACAAGTGGAACTTCTCCTCTCACTATGTCACAAATTATTATATTGTGTTTTATACTTTTGTGTGGTTTTACTGGTGTCCCAAATGGGTCTGGTCACCCCCACTCACGAGCTATGCTACTTCAAGATGCACAGTTTGACATATTTGATAATTTGACATTTCATCATAGTGGCAGCTACAAAATAACCTCGACCTTATCTCAGTTGAAGATTTCTGTGACTTTGGACAAAACCAAATGGCTGCATACAATGGTAGAGTCCATTCATTCTTATTGTTTCCTTGTTTTGAGAGATCACGTCAACATTACTGCATCCTCCCCTATTGTGAGCACTTACTTTCACAGATTAAAGACCGACTCAAAAGATGGTAACTTTAAGCGCAAATGTTTAGTTATATTATTGTTATTGCTCTCAGGAAATGTCGAGACTAATCCAGGCCCTAATACACCTACACAATGTTTTACACATGCGGATTTTAAAATTAGATCTGGTCTTGGGATTATTCATATCAATGTTCGGAGTTTACTCCCTAAACTGGACATGATAAAGATCTGGATAAACTCAACAAATGCTGATATTGTAGTCTTATCTGAAACTTGGCTTAAACAATCTGTGCTTGATAAAGATATTTACATTCATGGCTATAATGTCTATCATACTGACCGACAAAGAAAATGTGGTGGAGTGGCCATATATATTAAGCAGAGGTTTGATGTTAAATTAGTGCTCTCTGAATCAGTAAGTAAAGAACTTGAACTGTTAGCACTTGAAATTGAATTAGCTAGAAATCACCACATTATGGTAGTGGGGTGTTATAGGCCTACATCTGCCCCTAGTACAGGAGTCGGCAACCCGCGGCTCCGGAGCCGCGTGTGGCTCTTTGATCACTCTGATGTGGCTCAGCTGCATACTTACCGCCCCTCCTGATTTTCCTGGGAGACTTCCGGATTTCAGTGCCTCTCCCAGAAATCTCCCGTGACAAATATTCTCAGATTTTCACCCTTACAATTATAATAAGGGCGTGTCGTGATGGTACAGCATTTAGCGACCTCTACAACCTGTACTAACAGCGTGCCAGCCCAGCCACATGTTGTATGCAACTGCTGCTTGCACATGTAGGTGACAGCAAGGCATACTTGGTCAACAGCCACACAGGTTACACTGACGGTGGCCGTATAAAACAACTTTAACACTCTTACTAATATGCGCCACACTGTGAACCAAAACCAAACAAGAATGACAAACACATTTCGGGAGAGCATCTGCACCTTAACACAACATAAACACAACAGAACAAATACCCAGAATCCCACGCAGCCCTAACTCTTCCGGGCTACATTATACACCCCCGCTACCACTAAACCCCGCCCACCCCAACCTTGCTCCACCCCCCCAACCATCACCATACCCCCCACCCCCCCTCCGTGCGTCGGTTGAGGTGGGCGGGGTTTGGTGGTAGGGGGGGGGTGTATAATGTAGCCCGGAAGAGTTAGAGCTGCAAAGGATTCTGGGTATTTGTTCTGTTGTGTTTATGTTGTTTTAAGGTGCGGATGTTCTCCCGAAATGTGTTTGTCATTCTTGTTTGGTGTGGGTTCACAGTGTGGCGCATTATTAGTAAGAGTGTTAAAGTTTTTTATACCACCACCGTCAGTGTGACCTGTGTGGCTGTTGACCAAGTATGCATTGCTGTCACTTGTGTGAGTTAGCAGAAGCCTCATACATCCTCATACATGTGGCTGGGCCGGCACACTGTTTTTACAGGTTGTAGAGGGCGTTAAATGCTGTGCCATCACGGCACGCTCGAGAAAATAGTTGCCCTGAAATTATTCGGGAGGGTTGGAAAGTATGACGCTGTCAAGCGGCATTCATATAAAACTCTCGGGCCGCAGTAACATTACATTTTCATATTAAGGTGCGGGCCGCGTGTCTGAGACCCCTGGTTTATACATAGCACAAAGCAAAAAAAAACAACTTTGTATGTACTTTTATTTCATTTTAAATTTCAACAGAGTTTTGTGGCTCCCATTGTTTTCTTTAATTTGTGAAACTGGTCAAAATGGCTCTTTGAGTGGTAAAGGTTGCCGACCCCTGCCCTAGTAATTCCCTATCTACTCTTGTGAAGCTTCTGTCTCAACTGAAATACAATGAAATAGTGATTTGAACTGGGACTGGCTCACATCTGTGTCTGACTCTTTGAAAGCACAGTGTGAATCTCTAAATTTAACACAATTAATCAGCTACAAGACCTAATCCTGAATGCCCTCAAAAAGCTACACTCATTGACTTAATAACTAACAAATGTGCCCTTCAAATGTGTTGCATCTGGTGTTTTCCCTAATGATGTGAGTGATCATTGTGTGATTGCAGTAGTGCGAGACACAAGGATTTCTAAAAGCAAGCCTCATCTTCTTGAAAAACGTAATATGAAATTATTTGAGACGTAAGCTTTTCTACATGACTTGCATCTTTTTAATTGGGATAGAATTGCTCTTTTTGATAATGTTGAACTGGCTTGGAAATATTTTCACGAAAACTTCTTGAGTATAGTGAACAAACATGCCCCTTTTAGAAAATGTAGGGTTAAAGGACGTTACAATCAGTGGTTTACATCGAACCTGTCAGATGTATTGCATGAGTGTAATGCTGCTTGGGCCAGGGCACGCAAGTCAGGGTTAGAAGCACATTGGTTGAATTTTAGACAATTAAAAAATCAATTTACCTCTCTCCTTCGGAAAGTCAAATCAGAATTGTATTCCTCCACAACAACTGAAAACCTCAAACACCCAAAGAAGTTTTGGAAAATCATCAAATTTTTGTCCACCTGCTGTAATTCAGTCAATCTCCCACCTAGTATACTTGTTTATGGTGTCAGAGTAAGTGACAGAAGAGTAATGGGTAGTCATTATAATAATCATTTTATTTCCTCTGTTTTTCTCTATAATTCTGACAACTCTACTGAAGTTCCGCTAACTCCAGAAAGAACCGTTGAAAATACCCAGGTTATTAACTTTACGCCCTTTACCACAACAGAGGTCATGAGGGCTCGAAAACAACTTAAACCTAGAAAGCCAGCTGGCTCAGATAAGTTCGAGCCGCTCTTCCTAAAGTTGGCAGCTGAAATTATAGCTGGACCACTGACTCACATGTTTAAACCTTACTCTAATTTCAAATGAAATTTCCTTGGATTGGAAATCTGCCCTTGTAATCCCCCTATTAAAAGGAGGTGACCCTAGTACCGTATTTTCCGCACTATAAGGCGCACCTAAAAACCACAATTTTTCTCAAAAGCTGACAGTGCGCCTTATAACCCGGTGCGCTTTATTACGATTCATTTTCATAAAGTTTCGATCTCGCAACTTCGGTAAACAGCCGCCATCTTTTTTCCCGGTAGAACAGGAAGCGCTTCTTCTTCTACGCAAGCAACCGCCAAGGAAAGCACCCACCCCCATAGAACAGGAAGCGCTTCTTCTTCTACTGTAAGCAACCACCCGCCCCCGGAAGAAGAAGAAAAAACGCGCGGATATCACCGTACGTTTCATTTCCTGTTTACATCTGTAAAGACCACAAAATGGCTCCTACAAAGCGACAAGGATCCGGTTCATAAAAAGACGCAATCTCTCCATCCGCACACGGATTACTACCGTATTTCACAGCAACTGATATTCCTGTGAACCGCACTGTGGAACGGGAGCACGTACGGTGAATATTCGCACCACAGGGAATGAGAAGTCATCCTTCACTGTGGTTCTAGCTTGCCATGCTAACTTCCACCCATGGTGATATTCAAAAGGAAGACCTTGCCAAAAGAGACCTTTCCAGCCGGCGTCATCATAAAAGCTAACTCGAAGGGATGGATGGATGAAGAAAAGATGAGCGAGTGGTTAAGGGAAGTTTACGCGAAGAGGCCGGGTGGCTTTTTTCACACAGCTCCGAAGGCGAACACACCTTCACTAAGACGGGCAGACAGCGCCGGACGACATACGCCAACATTTGCCAGTGGATCGTAAATGCCTGGGCAGATATTTCGGTCACAACTGTGGTCCGAGCTTTCCGGAAGGCAGGATTCACAGAACTGCTGCACAACAACAGCGACACTGAATCCGATGACTTCGACGAGACGGAGCCGGCCATTTTTGGATCCCACGCTTGCGCAACTTTTCAATTCGGACACCGAAGACGAAGAATTCGAAGGATTTACGAATGAAGAATAACTTCAGAAGGTGAGCGCTATGTTTATTTTGTGTGTTGTGACATTAACGTTCGAGCAACATTATGTTGCTATTGCTCTACACCATTTTGAATTTTACTATGTTTGTGATTGCACATTTGCGTACATTTTGGGACAGAGTTGTTAGAACGCTGGTTTTCAATATATTATTAAAGTTTGACTGAACTATCTGACTGTTTTTTTGACATTCCCTTTAGCGCAGCGTAGGCGCGGCTTATAATCCGGGGCGGCTTATTGGTGGACAAAGTTATGAAATATGTAATTCATTGAAGGTGCGGCTAATAATCCGGTGCGCCTTATAGTGCGGAAAATACGGTAATCTAAATAATTACAGACCGATCTCTAAACTCTCTGTTCTGGCAAAAGTGCTTGAATCCCTTATCAGTGAACAGATAAAAGACTTTTTGGACACCAACTTTATTCTGTCACCATTTCAGTCAGGTTTTGGCAGAAATCACAGTACTGTTACTGCTGCTATGAAGTTTATAAATGATGTAACTGAAGCTCTTGACAAGAAGCAGAGCTGTCTGTCCCTCTTTATTGACTTTTCAAAGGCTTTTGATACTGTTGATCATGTCATTTTAATCAAACGTCTTTCAGCTATTGGTTTTTCTCAGCAAGCAGTTGGATGGTTTGCAAATGACCTCACAAGCAGAACTCAGGCTGTTCAGATAGAAGGTTCCTTCTCGGACGTACTGCAAGTGAAAAAAAGGGTGTCCCTCAAGGTTCTGTGTTGGGCCCATTATTAATTAATAATTAATAATCTTGGACAGAATATTCCGAACTCAACTTTCCATTCCTACGCTGATGATACTGTCATATACTGCACAGCACCCACTCCTGCTGAGGCTTTTAAATATCTACAACATGCATTTGACAGAGTACAAGAACAACTTTGCTATCTTCAACTGCTTTTAAATGCAGAGAAAACAAAGTGTATGTTCTTTACCACATCAAAAACTGTAAGATCAGCACTGTGTGAGAACATTTGAAAAAGAAATGGGCAACAAATTGTGTTAGTATCTGCTTTTAAATATTTAGGATTTGTAATTGATGACCACTTGAGTTTTAAGGAACACATTCAGTATGTTGTAAACCAGGGGTGCTCACACTTTTTCTGCAGGCGAGCTACTTTTCAATTGATCAAGTCGTGGGGATCTACCTCATTCATATATATAATTTATATTTACTTTTTTATGAAACATATGTTTTTGTTAACAAGTTAAAGGTGTTTAATGATAATACAAGCATGTTTATCACATATAGTTAATATTGTTAATACATTAAAGGTGTTTAATGAAAATACAAGTATGTTTAATACATATAGTTAATATTGTTAACAAGTTAAGGGTGTTTAAAGATAACGCAAGCATGTTTAACACATATAATTAATATTGTTAACAAGTTAAAGGTGTTTAAAGATAATACAAGCATGTTTAACACATATAGTTAATATTGTTAACAAATTAAAGGTGTTTAAAGATAATACAAGCATGTTTAACACATATAGTTAATATTGTTAACAAGTTAAAGGTGTTTAAAGATAATACAAGCATGTTTAACACATATAGATTCCTTTCTTTCATGAAGACAAGAATATAAGTTGGTGTATTACCTGATTCTGATGACTTGCATTGATTGGAATCAGACAGTGGTGCTGATAAGGTCCGCATTTTCGAATGGAGGAGAAAAAAAGTCCTCCTTTCTGTCCAATACCACATGAAAGTGGTTGCTTTTTGGCATCTTATTTATCCAGCTTCCGTACTCCTTTGTATACACTTTACAAGAAATACATTGTTGGCAAACTCCGTAGCTTGCTAGCTTGTGCACGCCAGCTTCCTGAGACTCTTATTTTGGTAGCGCAAGCAGGATGAAGCAGAGCTTTTATTGTGCAACTGTGCGGACGGTCTTTGGAGTTTTGACGACAGGTACGGCGCCAGAGTCTGTTGAAATAAAGTGTTTCTCGCCTTCCAGTCGGTAATTTTAATGAGCCGGCAGCAGCCAGCGTCATCTCAGAAGACCCTCGGGTGCCGTGAATGTCAATCAAGTGACGAAAGTGACGTCAGAGTGAAGATTTATGATCGCTCATTTTTAGGACTATTTTTTTAATGCCTGGCTGGTGATCGACTGACACACCCTCCGAGATCGACCAGTAGCTCGCGATCGACGTAATGAGCAACCCTGTTGTAAACAAACTGAAACTTTGACTGGGATTTTATAATAGAAACAAGTCTTGCTTTTCTTTTACTGTGAAACATAAATTGGTGGAAACAACCTTTTTAGCTGTTATTGACTATGGAGATGTGTTGTACATGAATGCTACTGCTGGTTGTCTCCACAAGCTGGATAGTGTGTACCACAAGGCACTGAGATTCATCACCAACTTACTCACTATTGTGTGTTATACTCAATGGTTAACTTACTCACCATTGTGTGTTATACTCAATGGTTAACTTACTCACCATTGTGTGTTATACTCAAAGGTTAACTTACTCACCATTGTGTGTTATACTCAATGGTTAACTGGACATCTTTATGTGCTCGACGCCTCAATCATTGGTATGTGTTCATCTACAAAACCATTCTGGGTATCACCCCATCCTATCTGTCTTGTCTTTTAACAAAGAAACAAGGAAGTCACAATCTTCTTTCAATGAATGTTCTGCAATTTGTCGTCCCCAAAGTAAGAACTGAACTGGGCAAGAAAGCATTTAGGTTTTCAGCAGTGAAGGCTTGGAATAACCTACAATCCAATATTCAACTTCAAACCCTTGTTACATTGAATGAGTTTAAAGCTTCTGTGAAAGGATTGCAGTCTACCTTGTCTGTATGCACATGTGTTATGTCAGCAAGTTTTAATGTTGTAAATGTCATGTTTTATGTGTTGTTTACTGTTTACTGCTGCCCTCTTGGCCAGGTCTCCCTTGGAAAAGAGGTGTTTGATCTCAATGGGATTTTTACCCGTTTAAATAAATAAATAAAAAAAAACCCCAAAAAAACAGCTGTTTATTTGAAGTCTTAAAGAAGTCAACTATGTGTGCAGTGCAAGGTGAAATGCAGTTATGTCATCTTCTTGTCAATAACACACACATCACACTTTTGCGTGTTGTTGCTTCCTTATTTGTCATTATTCAAAGCTGATTTTAATGTGTAGCAGCGGGAGCTGAACTCAATGTGACAAAGTGTCATAGTTACGTCAGTCAGCTGGAATTAAAAATACAAATAGTTGTGTCGTTAGTCCAGAATCTTCACGGTCCTCATGGACGACATAATTAGGAACCAGTACTAAAAAAATGGTACTTGGTATACATCCCTAATATTCACCACTAAACCTTTGAAATATGCTGACATATGTGCTGCTAAAGGTAAATAAACAGTAACCATATTGAATGTTTGCCTTCATTTGACCACGTGAGGTAAAGAGGATGGCCTCTAGGTCACATGGTTACACCCCAGCAATTACACTGTTGATGATTGATGAGCATTCATTTTTAAATGGTGGTGTTAAAAAGCAAGTATATCTCCATCTTTAGTCATAAATGTGGCCCCCGGATGAACATGTGTCACAAACATTGTATTAGATGATATGTGGATGTTGTGCTTACTTGGACTGTGATGAAGCTGTGAGGACTCAGGTGCTTTGTCTTCATGCTCTTCAGTCTTCACAGAGACAACAGTCAGTGGAAACTTGCTGACATCATCCTCTTCCTGCCCTACAGGACACTCTCCCTCCTCTTCCTCTTTCATGTGTGAGGGCTGTGGATCCTCTAAAGTGAAACTGTCCCCCTGCAGATGAGGGAGACATTCTTCTTGGTGTCCAGTCAGCTGATGGATGTCTACAGGACACAAACAAAACACATTTTAACTCCTACATGCTAAATATTAAATCATACATGAAGTATAGGGCTGTGGCTATTGAAAATGTTATTAATCAAGTGTTCTACTGGAAATGTTTTCGATTAACCGAGTAACTGGATAAAACTTAGTGTTGCTTGGTTAAAGACAAATTTAAGCGACTTTAAGACATTTCACTTAATAATGAACGGCCAATTGGTTTGAGATCAAGATGTTATCTTTAGATCAGGCTTTGTTTTTTCCACAATCACTGCCACATTAAAAAGTTAAAGTACCAATGATTGTCACACACACACTAGGTGTGGCCAGATTGTTCTCTGCATTTGACCCATTAACCTTGATCACCCCCTGGGAGGTTAGGGGAGCAGTGAGCAGCAGCAGTGGCCACGCCCGGGAATCATTTTTACGGTGATTTAACCCCCAATTCCAACCCTTGATGCTGAGTGCCAAGCAGGGAGGTAATGGGTCACATTTTTATAGTCTTTGGTATGACACAAGCTACCGATCTCAGGGCGGACACTCTAACCACTAGGCCACTGAGTAGGTTGATGTAGCAGGTGTTGTAGTAGGTTAATGGCTGCGCCAATATGAAGGAAACAACAGGTCAGTATAGCTTTTACACACATAAATAACTTGTCAAACCTGCCAGCTAGCAGGCTAGGTTTACAGCGACTCTGACTTTGTCTTAACTCTCTTATTTTTGGAGGTCAAACTCTCGAGCTTTACATACTCAGGAGTTTGCACTTAACCTGCTCTCTGGAATATTCCCCGGTGACTGTGTGAGTTTTGTGTACCGTATTTTCCGCACCATTAGCCGCACCTAAAAACCACAAATTTACTCAAAAGCTGACAGTGCGGCTTTTAACCCGGTGCGCTTTATATATGGATAAATATTAAGATTCATTTTCATAAAGTTTCGATCTCGCAACTTAGGTAAACAGCCGCCATCTTTTTTCCCGGTAGAACAGGAAGCGCTTCTTCTTCTACGCAAGCAACCGCCAAGGTAAGCACCCGCCCCCATAGAACAGGAAGCGCTTCTTCTTCTACTGTAAGCAACCACCCGCCCCCGGAAGAAGAAGAAAAAACGCGCGGATATCACCGTACGTTTCATTTCCTGTTTACATCTGTAAAGACCACAAAATGGCTCCTACTAAGCGACAAGGATCCGGTTCATGAAAAGACGCAATCTCTCCATCCGCACACGGATTACTACCGTATTTCACAGCAACTGATATTCCTGTGAACCGCACTGTGGAACGGGAGCACGTACGGTGAATATTCGCACCACAGGGAATGAGAAGTCATCCTTCACTGTGGTTCTAGCTTGCCATGCTAACTTCCACCCATGGTGATATTCAAAAGGAAGACCTTGCCAAAAGAGACCTTTCCAGCCGGCGTCATCATAAAAGCTAACTCGAAGGGATGGATGAAGAAAAGATGAGCGAGTGGTTAAGGTAAGTTTAAGTTTACGCGAAGAGGCCGGGTGGCTTTTTTCACGCAGCTCTGTCCATGTTGATATACGTATGTTTGTGATTGCACATTTGCGTACATTTTGGGAGTGAACAGAGTTGTTAGAACGCTGGTTTTTAATATATTATTAAAGTTTGACTGACCTATCTGACTGTTTTTTTGACATTCCTTTAGCGCAGTTAGATGCGGCTTACAACACGGGGCGGCTTATTGGTGGACAAAGTTTTGAAATATGCCGTTCATTGAAGGCGCGGCTTTTAACCCAGGGCGCCTTATGATGCGGAAAATACGGTAAACATGTTGATACACTTTGTTACAAACTGAGAGGAACATCAACCTCTCATAAATATTGTGTGTCTGAACATCCTCACATGACAATTCATCTTCCTATAGACAATCTATTGAAGAAAAGTGTTAATAATAAATATAAAGTTAGTAAAGATGAGAGAGTAAGAAGTAAACAAACCTGTTGTGTGTAACACAACTTGATGTTTTTCATGTTGTCGCTCCTTCTCCTCTTTTGTTGGACAAAGTTCCTCCTCGTACTCTGCTATGGTTCTTTCGCACATTTTCACACAATCACAACACTTTACACTCACACTTTATCGATGTGTTTTCATCACTTCCGCCTCTCTTTGTTAGCAACTAACAAGCTAAGCTAACTAGCAAGCTAAGCTAGCTCGAGAAGCATCAAAGTGCGCTCAGACTAATATAACCGAATGCAAACAGTTGTTAGCGATGTTTACTCTATTTAATAGAGTGTAATAAAGGACATATATGTGTACATGGACGCACAGATTAAGAACACTGAACTGTGAGGACTGCAATAACGTCTTCACCTTCAGACGCCATCTTGCTTTATCCTCGCCGTGTTTGCTTCGCGCGCAGCCTTGTCAGATCTCGCGAGAGAAACAATTAACCAGCTCTTTTCCAGATCTCGCGAGAGAAACAAGTAACCAGCTCTTTCCAGACCTCGCGAGAGAAACAAGTACAAACCAGCTCTTTTCCAGATCTCGCGAGAGAAACGAGTAACCAGCTCCTTCCCCCTCCACCCCGGTAAAACTATTTCAACTTTCCGAAAATAAAAATAAACTTTTATATTTTCAAAACAAAGACATACAACTTATTTTGGTAAATAAACAGTAGCTTATATGACCCCTTTAAATCATAAGTTGCCTGATCAGAGCGAGACGAGTCCTGGCTCCTCAGCTTCATGCAGGACGGAGTGGTAGGAGGCGTGGGCGAGGTAAGGGACATGGATAGATGGATGTCTCTCACCCCGTCTGTGAGAGTTTCATTTAAAATGGTTGGTTTTATAGCATCTTTCGGCTTACGGCCATACTACCCTGAACACGCCCGATCTCGTCCGAATTCGGAAGATAAGCAGGTTCGGGCCTGGTTAGTACTTGGATGGGAGACCGCCTGGGAATAAAAGGTGCTGTAAACTTTTACACTTACACCAGAGGACACTGTTTCTCACTTCTTGCAAAAAAACAATGTTTTTTATTTTACTTTCAGTTTTACAAAAAAATCACCAGTCACGGATAGTCCGTCAATATGTTCAACACCAGTTTGGCAATATAACAATATAACAATGTATCATAATTAATACACAATATGAGAATGGGTGCTGTATAAATGAATGAATGAATTACTTAATTTAATTATAACACAACACGAGCAAAATCATGACAATAAATATGCAGGGATTACCTAAACTGATGTGTTCTGTTAATTTAGCAATGTTAAAGTGTAGTTGTTGTTGATTGTTTTATTTCATTTATAATGAATTGAACACGAATAGAAGACCAAATGTGACAGATTATGCTAATGTATATAAGCAATATAAAATATTTGACAATGATTTACGTCGATTGCTTTATTTTATTTTCAAAAGTTTAGACCCGAAATTAAAAGGCATACAAGAGCCCAGGTATTTAAAAAGTATTAGTTTGCATTTCTCTTGAAGGATGAGTAAAGGCAGATAGAACGTGTTCAAATTAGGGTTGTCCCGATCCGATATTTGGATCGAATCAGCCGCCGATATTTGCCAAAAAATGCGTATCGGAAAGGCATGGGAAAATGCAGATCCAGATCCAGTTTTTAAAAAAATTCCAGCCCGTGTTTTCCAACGCACCGATTTAAATAATACATTCCACTTTTCTGCTGCTCCCTAATTTCCGTTCTGAATTTTCCAGCACACCTTCAACACATCCACAGGTCTGTGTCCTAACCGTCCTAATCGGAAGCGGATGCCGGTTCATGGTTCCGAAAGGCGAGCGGAAGTTACTGGTAAAAATGTCAGCTGTGTGGGATTATTTTACCCTACAAAACGAAAAAGATGAAGAGGTGGAGTGCAAAACATGCCACAATAAAGTCAAGCGTGGTGGTAAAGTTGTAAGACATTTTAATACAACAAATCTGATCAAGCATTTAGCGAAATACCACCGTAAAGAATATGAAGAATTTCTAAAGAAAACTGACGAAAAGAAAAAGAAAGGTCCTACCCAACTAACTCTGACAGAAACGTTGGCGAGCGTGACATACTGCCACTGAACAGTGCAAAAGCCCAGGGGATAACTAGAACAAGCTACTATTGAACAGTGCTAAAGCCCAGGGGATAACTAGAACATACTGCCACTGAACAGTGCTAAAGCCCAGGGGATAACTAGAACATATTGCCACTGAACAGTGCTAAAGCCCAGGGGATAACTAGAACATACATACTGCCACTGAACAGTGCTAAAGCCCAGGGGATAACTAGAACATACTGCCACTAAACAGTGCTAAAGCCCAGGGGATAACTAGAACATACTGCTACTGAACAGTGCTAAAACCCAGGGTATAACTAGAACATACTGCCACTGAACAGTGCTAAAGCCCAGGGGATAACTACAACATACTGCTGCTGAACAGTGCTAAAGCCCAGGGGATAACTAGAACATACTGCCACTGAACAGCGCTAAAGCCCAGGGGATAACTAGAACATACTGCCACTGAACAGTGCAAAAGCCCAGGGGATAACTAGAACATACTGCCACTGAACAGTGCTAAAGCCCAGGGGATAACTAGAACATACTGCCACTGAACAGTGCTAAAGCCCAGGGGATAACTACAACATACTGCTGCTGAACAGTGCTAAAGCCCAGGGGATAACTACAACATACTGCCACTGAACAGTGCTAAAGCCCAGGGGATAACTACAACATACTGCCACTGAACAGTGCTAAAGCCCAGGGGATAACTAGAGTCATTGGCAAGGAAATAATTCTGGATGATGAGCCGGTATCTCTCGGGAGTAAAGTGGGATTTCGACGCACCATCCAACACCTTGAACCACAGTACAACATGCCCAGCCGTCATTCCATCCTTGAGAAAACAATCCCCCAGATTCACAAAGATGTTCGAGATTACATTGCCAAACAAGTAGAGAGTGCAAATGCTCTTAATTTCACAACCGATATATGGAGCTGTGATCACAGTCCTTTATCATTATTAAGTTTAACTGCACACTTACACTTGTTCAAGAGCAAGTTTGATGCTGAGTTATAAACATTTTATCCCATTCAGGTTGTTTGTGCGTTTTCCTTTTTAAAAAAATAATGTTTACAGCATTATTTGCACTTTATACTGTTCACTTTTTTACTGTTCAATGATGCCATTTCTGTTTGTCATGTATCATTTTGTCTATTTTGTGTTTATCCTTGAATAAACAGGTCAGTTTCTTGTTACCAACCATTGTGTATTATTCAAACTCACCTAATTCAGCTGGCTAATTGTTATCAAGAGTACTAAAACCCTTTTCAACATGAATCTGACAACTAAGTAGGCTAAAAAACTTTAAACTTTAATACATGCTCGGATAGGCCAGTATCGGCCGGTATCGAAATCAGATCGGAAGTGCAAAAACAACACCAGGATCATATCGGAAGTGCAAAACCCTGGCTCGGGACATCCCTAGTTCCAATCATGTTTTTCAGACTGCTCGCCTGAAAAATGTGTCTGTACCTGGACCTGAAAAATACTCCTGACATAAAAATACTCATAAAAAAGAAGAAAAAGAAAGTGTAATAAAAGAGCAAACAGGTGAAATGTAATGAGAAAAAGTTGCAATGTTGACTCGTATAACAGAAATCTGTCAGGCAGGCTGTTTTTAGCTGCATAAAACAAAAACAAAAATAAACAAATATAAAAACGTATAATTGACAATCGTCGATTGCTTTATTTTATTTATAAAAGCTAAGAATAATGAATCAAAAATAATGTTATGAATTATCGACTTATAGAAGGCTCCAATTACTACACATGAAATATTTCACTTTGAAATTTTTTGGGGAAAAAATATAAATTTTTTGTACATACATACAGGTATATATATATATATATATATATATATATATATATATATATATATATATATATATATATATATATATATATATATATATATATATATATATATGTATATATGTATATATATATATATATATATATATATATATATATATATATATATATATATATATTGCTTGCTTGTGGCTGTCCATCGATTACGATGATGACGTTGCTCCAGTAATGGGTTATTGAGGGGGGTTTCGTATATGCCTTTGCATGTGGCTGTGCAGGCCAATGCGCGACCCGCATGGTTTGCCACATGTGGGGCAGATGTAGTCCACGCTTGAGAGGGGGGCCCCTGCAGCGCGCTGATGTCGCTGTAAACGTTGTTGTTTTCTCCTCTCAGTGGTCTGCTCCTGGAGATGAGCAATGCCGGCGTGACTGCGGTTGCGCCAGGTGTGGCGATCAGCAGCCAAGACTTCCAGTGCGGAAGGCTGGATAGCACAGCGCTTCAGGAGGGTTTTTATGTGGTCCTTGTAGCGTTTCCGCTGACCCCCAGGAGACCTACAGCCTTCCTGGAGTTGACCGTAGAGGATCTGTCGGGGGAGCCTCTGGGTGGGCATGCGGATTACATGCCCCACCCAGCGCAGATGTCTTTGCGCAAGGAACACTTGGATGCTGGGTGTTTGGGTCCGGTCATAAATATCCACATGTGGGACTCTGTCCTCCCAGGTCAGACCCAGGATCCGTTGCAGGCAGCGGATGTGGTATCTCTCCAGGATTCTGACGTGCCTTTGGTAAGGGGTCCAGGCTTCCGAGCCGTATAGCAGTGTGGACAGACAAACTGCTTTGTAAACAGCTGCTTTGGTGGAAACTGTCAGGTTTCTGTTCAGGAAGACCCTGGTTTTGAGCCTACCGAAGGCAGCAGACGCTAACCCAACACGAACCTGGATGTCATTATCGATGTTACAGGTGGGGGACAGGACGCTTCCGAGGTAGGTGAAATGTGGAACGATGGTGAGCTGCTGGCCATCAATGTTGAAGACAGGCACTTCTGACTGGTGGATAGAGTGTTGCGCAATGATCTGTGTTTTTGAAATGTTGACCTTGAGTCCTAGGGCGCTGTATGTGGATGAGACCACGTTAAGTGCACGTTGTAGAGATTCTGGCGTGTGGGCAAGGAGAGCACAATCGTCAGCATACTGAAGTTCTAGGATCTGTTGTTTTGTAATTTTAGTGAAGGCCTGGAGGCGCCGGATGTTGAAGAGACTGCCGTCCAGCCGGAACTGTATGTGGATGCCATCTGTGGTTCCCAGAGCTTTGTGTGAGAGGAGGGTGACTGCTGAGAGAAAGAGGTTGAATATGACAGGGGCTAGGACACATCCCTGCCTAACCCCGACTTTCACATTAAAAGAGGGGGATTGCTGGCCTCCAATGCGGACACAGGCTCGCATTCCATCGTGTAGTTGTCTCAGGATGTTGAGGAACTTTGGCGGAATCCCCAGCCTTCCCAGTAAGTCCCAGAGGAGATTCCGGTTCACAGTGTCAAATGCCTTGGACAGGTCGATGAAGGCGATGTACAGATCCTGGTGGTGTTCCCGGCACTTTTCTTGTACCTGCCTGGCTACAAAGATCATGTCAGTAGTACTGCGATCTCTTCTGAATCCACACTGTGATTCAGGCAGGATGTTCTCAGAGATGTGAGTAACTAAACGATAGAGCGTGACCCGGGCAAGAACTTTCCCAGCAACCGAGAGCAGGGAAATTCCTCTGCTGTTTCCACAGTCGGCTTTGTCACCTTTCCTCTTAAAGATGGTTATTATAGCAGCATCCTTCCATTCCTGGGGGATGGCTTCAGAGGACCAGATGGAGTCAATCAATTGGTGAAGCCGGCGGGTGAGGAGATAGCCACCAAACTTCAGCACCTCAGCTGGGATACCGTCAGGGCCTGGGTTTTTGTTGTTTTTTAGGCCCTTGATGGCTTTTAGGACCTCAGCAAAGGTAGGCGGGGAGTCCAGGTGGTCGACAGGGGGAGTGGTCGGGAAATTGGTGAAAATGTCCTGGTCAGAGGGATTTTCGGAGTTAAGGAGAGTGTTGAAATGTTCAGCCCATCTATTTAGGATCTGGGGTGTGTCCTTATAGAGGGTGACTCCGTCTGCTGATCTGATTGGGGTAATGTTTTTTCTCTGTGGACCATATATGGATTTGACGGCATCATAAAATCCATGGGAATTGTTTGTGTCAGCATAAAGTTGGATCTCGCTGGCTTTCTTGATCCACCAGTCATTTTCCATGGCTCTGAGGGTACGCGGGACTTCGGCTCTTATGGAGGAGAGTCGAGTCTTTAGTGTGATGGATTGTGGGTTGGCCAGGTAAGCAGCATGGGCTTTGTGTTTTGCCTTGAGAAGTTTATGGATATCCGGTGCACTGTTGTCAAACCAGTCCTGATGTTTACGCCTGGTGTACCCAAGGGACTCCTCTGCTGCCTGATGGATGGCAGTCCTTAGGGAGTTCCAGCAGGTGTTGATGTCAGGGTCCAGGTGGGTATCAGGGATTGCAGACAAATGTTCTGCAAGCTGTGCTCTGAGCTGTTCTACAGAGTGCTTGGATTTGAGTGCTTCACTGTTGAGTCTCTTGTTTGGTGGTGTTTTCTTCAGTTGGGGGCGGACATCCATTTGAAATTTGGCTCTGATCATCCGATGGTCAGTCCAGCAGTCCGCTCCACGCATCGCTCTGGAGATTAGGACCTCCTTCCTGTCTCTACGACGGGTGATAATATAGTCGAGGAGGTGCCAATGTTTGGAGCGAGGATGTTGCCAGGAGGTCTTGAATTTATCCTTCAGCTGGAACAGGGTATTGGTGATGATCAACTGATGTTCAGAGCAGAGTGTAAGGAGGCGAAGCCCATTATCATTAAGCCTACCAACCCCGTGCTGACCAAGTGTTCCGGCCCAGAGCCCACTGTCAGAGCCCACCCTCGCGTTAAAATCCCCGAGAAGTATGAGCTTGTCGGTGGGAGGCGTTCCCTCAATGGCAGAGTTTAGTGAGGCATAGAATGAGTCTTTGCTCTCGAGGTCTGCATCCAGAGTTGGGGCGTAGGCGCTGATAAGGGTGACATGGCGATTTTTGGTGAGTGGTACACGCCACGTCATGAGCCATTCGCTTATACCCACTGGAGACTCTGGGATCTTGTGAAGCAGGCTTGTTCTGGCGGCAAAACCCACTCCATGTAGACGACGGGAGCCTTCTGGATGACCCTTCCAGAAGAAGGTGTAGCCTTCTCCCGCCTCCGTGATTGAGTCTTCCCTATGTAAGCGGGTTTCGCTCAGGGCGGCTATGTCAATGCCGTATCGGTTTAGTTCATGCGCAACGAGTGCTGTTCTTCGCTGTGGACGGCAGGAGAGATCACGCACATCCAACAGTGTGCGGACGTTCCATGACGCTATTGTGAAGGGAATTTTGTTTCTCTTGTACATTTGTTTTCGACCGCATAAAGGGATGGCCCGGCAGCTGCGGTAGGCTGCCCGGGCGATGAGGAACAGACCATTTTTAGGCCACCTTTTCTAGGCCCTTCCCATTTCAGGGTGAGCAGAGCGGTGCTGCTCAGTCACGTACGATGCTGCCGGGGAGGCATGCTGTTCCATCCCATGCCACAGCGACCTTCACTCGCACGCCGCCTACGTGCAGGGTTGGGCTAGGTACTGCCAGTCACATCCTTGACCTGTACCAGCCACCCTTCCCCATCGCCGCAGGACTTGAGGGCGGGGAGGTTGGGGGTTAGGGGTAGTGCTGAGGAGGAGCAAAACACCTGCACAGTGAATTGATTTAAGTGGTGGTAGAAGTGCGCAGTCTCTACCCGCACTGTTTTGTCTTGGCCCCATGTGGCGTCCTCCAGTGGCATGAAAAGCTCATGACGACCTTCTGCCGCATGGGGTTGCAGAGGACTGCCAGAGCACCGGTCTGTTGGTGACTGCCTAATGCGGGTCCTCGCCACAGATTTTTCGTTAGGGGTTTTCTCCCGTAGCCTATAACCAAGTGGTTAGCCAGTAGGCACTGGTCAATGAGGCAGAGACTTTTGAGGCAGTCTCTGCTAGCTATTTAACCCATAGCTGGGACCCTGACAGGTACTACCACCCCGGGTCAGAGTGGACCTGGGAGCAATGATGACTGAGGGGTAATGCCACCTTTCCCAAAACTCCAGAACTCCCGAACTGAAGCCTCATCACCGGATGCAGTTTTGAGTCATACCCAGGACTATATATATATATATACATACACACACACATATATATATATATATATATATATATATATATATATATATATATATATATATATATATATATATATATATATATATATATATATATATATATATATATATATATATATATAATAGTTGCAGGCTTTTATTACGATACTTTGTCTTTTTTTTGTTTTTGTTTTTTTATTTATTCTATAAACCTTTATTTATAAACTGCAACATTTACAAACAATTGAGAAATAATAATAATCAAAAGTACAAAGTACAAAAACAGTAAAAATCAGCGCCAGGGGGTAAACTCCATAAAGTAACTAAAATAGAATGCAAAAATAAAAATATATATATAACAAAGTGCAAATCCATAGGCTCACACAAGTTCAGTAAATAACTTAAATGTGGAACACAGCATCATCTTTTCACAGCTTTTTGCTTGTTAGAGGTAGAGAGTGTTTTAACGTCGAGTTCTAATTCTTTTTTAAAGGCACAAAAAACAGGTCGGGTATTGAGAAAGTTACATTTATGAATATAAAACTTAGCCAATAGTATAATGAGGTCGCAAAGGTAAAATTCCTTTTCAATTTTTTTTTCATACAGTGTAAATCCAAATAGCACATCTTTAAAACAAAGCACACATTTGTCATGAATATTGTCCAGGATGAAGCCACAAATGGCTGCCATAGTGATGGAGTGCTTTCACAAGTCCAAAACAGCTGCTAAACAGTCTCTGGATGCATGGTACATAAGGTGCATCATGCATGGTACATAAGGTGCAGGTAACATAAGGTGCAACATGCATGGTACATAAGGTGCAGGTAACATAAGGTGCAGGTAACATAAGGTGCAACATGCATGTTACATAAGGTGCAGGTAACATAAGGTGCAACATGCATGTTACATAAGGTGCAGGTAACATAAGGTGCAACATGCATGGTACATAAGGTGCAGGTAACATAAGGTGCAACATGCATGGTACATAAGGTGCAGGTAACATAAGGTGCAACATGCATGTTACATAAGGTGCAGGTAACATCAATTTCCTTCTTGTATCTAAACATCACAGTCTTTACAGGGTAATAACTATAGACATGTTATAAGTAGACGCAGCATTAGCTGCTGTGACGCGAGAAATTCGGCCGCCATCTTGAAGAGGTAATGAGGAGCCTGCAAGCAGCCTAAACTGACAGTTGACAGGTAGAAAACAAAGATGCTAAACTGACAGTTGACAGGTAGAAAACAAAGATGCTAAACTGACAGTTGACAGGTAGAAAACAAAGATGCTAAACTGACAGTTGACAGCTAGAAAACAAAGATGCTAAACTGACAGTTGACAGCTAGAAAACAAAGATGCTAAACTGACGGTTGACAGGTAGAAAACAAAGATGCTAAACTGACAGTTGACAGGTAGAAAACAGAGATGCTAAACTGACAGTTGACAGGTAGAAAACAAAGATGCTAAACTGACAGTTGACAGGTAGAAAACAAAGATGCTAAACTGACAGTTGACAGGCAGAAAACAAAGATGCTAAACTGACAGTTGACAGGTAGAAAACAAAGATGCTAAACTGACAGTTGACAGGTAGAAAACAAAGATGCTAAACTAACAGTTGACGGGTAGAAAACAGAGATGCTAAACTGACAGTTGACAGTTAGAAAACAAAGATGCTAAACTGACAGTTGACAGGTAGAAAACAAAGATGCTAAACTGACAGTTGACAGGTAGAAAACAAAGATGCTAAACTGACAGTTGACAGGTAGAAAACAAAGATGCTAAACTGACAGTCGACAGGTAGAAAAGAAAGATGCTAAACTGACAGTTGACAGGTAGAAAACAAAGATGCTAAACTGACAGCCAACAGCTAGAAAACAAAGATGCTAAACTAACAGTTGACAGGTAGAAAACAAAGATGCTAAACTAACAGTTGACAGGTAGAAAAGAAAGATGCTAAACTGACAGTTGACAGGTAGAAAACAAAGATGCTAAACTGACAGATGACAGGTAGAAAACAATGATGCTAAACTGACAGTTGACAGGTAGAAAACAAAGATGATGACTGTTGAAAATAGGAATGGGGGATTACTTTTCACAAGTAAGATTTAACATTAACGTACTATTGGTTGTATTTGTACTCCAAAGACATGCACCTGGGGATAGGCCCCTCCTACCTCCAAAGACATGCACCTGGGGATAGGCCCCTCCCACCTCCAAAGACATTGATTGGCAACATTAAATTGGTCCTAGTGTGTGAATGTGAGGGTGAATGTTGTCTGTCTATCTGTGTTGGCCCTGTGATGAGGTGGCGACTTGTCCAGGATGTACCCCGCCTTCCGGCCGAATGCAGCTGGGATAGGCTCCAGCGACCCCAAAAGGGACATGCGGTAGAAAATGGATGGATGGATGGATGGTTGTATTTAGTGAAAAGAATATTAGCATAGAGTTGAGAAGGAGCAAAGATCTTCAATAGTACTGAAATGGTAGCCGCTAGCAAACAAGAGTATGACCATAATAGAATCCATCCATCCATCCATCCATCCATCTTCTTCCGCTTATCCGAGGTCAGGTCGCGGGGGCAGCAGCCTAAGCAGGGAAGCCTAGACTTCCCTCACCCCAGCCACTTCGTCCAGCTCTTCCTGTGGGACCCCGAGGCGTTCCCAGGCCAGCCGGGAGACATAGTCTTCCCAACGTGTCCTGGGTCTTCCCCGCGGCCTCCTACCGGTCGGACGTGCCCTAAACACCTCCCTAGGGAGGCGTTCGGGTGGCATCCTGACCAGATGCCCGAACCACCTCATCTGGCTCCTCTCGATGTGGAGGAGCAGCGGCTTTACTTTGAGCTCCTCCCGGATGGCAGAGCTTCTCACCCTATCTCTAAGGGAGAGCCCCGCCACCCGGCGGAGGAAACTCATTTCGGCCGCTTGTACCCGTGATCTTGTCCTTTCGGTCATAACCCAAAGCTCATGACCATAGGTGAGGATGGGAACGTAGATCGACCGGTAAATTGAGAGCTTTGCCTTCCGGCTCAGCTCCTTCTTCACCACAACGGATCGATACAGCGTCCGCATTACTGAAGACGCCGCACCGATCCGCCTGTCGATCTCACGATCCACTCTTCCCTCTCTCGTGAACAAAACTCCGAGGTACTTGAACTCCTCCACTTGGGGCAAGATCTCCTCCCCAACCCGGAGATGGCACTCCACCCTTTTCCGGGCGAGAACCATGGACTCGGACTTGGAGGTGCTGATTCTCATCCCAGTCGCTTCACACTCAGCTGCGAACCGATCCAGTGAGAGCTGAAGATCCTGGCCAGATAAGCCATCAGGACCACATCGTCTGCAAAAAGCAGAGACCTAATCCTGCAGCCACCAAACCAGATCCCCTCAACGCCTTGACTGCGCCTAGAAATTCTGTCCATAAAAGTTATGAACAGAATTGGTGACAAAGGGCAGCCTTGGCGGGGTCCAACCCTCACTGGAAACGTGTCCGACTTACTACCGGCAATGCGGACCAAGCTCTGGCACTGATCATACAGGGAGAGGACTGCCACAATCAGACAGTCCGTTACCCCAAACTCTCTGAACACTCCCCACAGGACTTCCCGAGGGACACGGTCGAATGCCTTCTCCAAGTCCACAAAACACATGTAGACTGGTTGGGCAAACTCCCATGCACCCTCAAGGACCCTGCCGAGAGTATAGAGCTGGTCCACAGTTCCACGACCAGGACGAAAACCACACTGTTCCTCCTGAATCCGAGGTTTGACTATCCGGCGTAGCCTCCTGTCCAGTACACCTGAATAGACCTTACCGGGAAGGCTGAGGAGTGTGATCCCACGATAGTTAGAACACACCCTCCGGTTCCCCTTCTTAAAGAGAGGAACCCCCACCCCGGTCTGCCAATCCAGTTGTACCGCCCCCGATGTCCACGCGATGCTGAAGAGTCTTGTCAACCAAGACAGCCCCACAGCATCCAGAGCCTTAAGGAACTCCGGGCGGATCTCTCATCTACCCCCGGGGCCTTGCCACCAGGGAGGTTTTTAACTACCTCAGCAACCTCAGCCCCAGAAATAGGAGAGCCCACCACAGACTTCCCAGGCACTTCTTCCTCATAGGAAGACGTGTTGGTGGGATTGAGGAGGTCTTCGAAGTATTCCCTCCACCGATCCACAACATCCGCAGTCGAGGTCAGCAGAACACCATCCTCGCCATACATGGTGTTGATAGTGCACTGCTTCCCCTTCCTGAGGCGGCGGATGGTGGTCCAGAATTGCTTCGAAGCCATCCGGAAGTCGTTTTCCATGGCCTCACCGAACTCCTCCCATGTCCGAGTTTTTGCCTTTGCGACCGCTGAAGCCGCACACCGCTTGGCCTGTCGGTACCTGTCTGCTGCCTCAGGAGTCCTATGAGCCAAAATAACCCGATAGGACTTCTTCTTCAGCTTCGCCGGTGTCCACCAACGGGTTCTAGGATTACCGCCACGACAAGCACCAACTACCTTGCGGCCACAGCTCCAATCAGCCGCCTGGACAATAGAGGCGCGGAACATGGTCCATTCGGACTCAATGTCCAGCACCTCCCTCGTGACATGTGCAAAGTTCTTCCGGAGGTGGGAATTGAAACTCTCTCTGACAGGAGACTCTGCCAGACGTTCCCAGCAAACCCTCACAATGCGTTTGGGCCTGCCAGGTCTGTCCGGCATCCTCCCCCACCATCGCAGCCAACTCACCACCAGGTGGTGATCGGTAGAAAGCTCCGCCCCTCTCTTCACCCGAGTGTCCAAAACATGAGGCCGCAAATCCGATGACACAACTACAAAGTCGATCATGGAACTGCGGCCTAGGGTGTCCTGGTGCCAAGTGCACATATGGACACCCTTATGTTTGAACATGGTGTTCGTTATGGACAATCCGTGACGGGCACAAAAGTCCAATAACAAAACACCGCTCGGGTTCAGATCCGGGCAGTCATTCTTCCCAATCACGCCTCTCCAGGTTTCACTGTCGCTGCCAACATGAGCATTGAAGTCCCCCAGTAGAACGAGGGAATCACCCGGGGGAGCACTCTCAAGTACTCCCTCGAGTGAATCCAAAAAGGGTGGGTACTCTGAGCTGCGGTTTGGCGCGTAAGCGCAAGCCACAGTCAGGACCCGTTCCCCCACCCGAAGGCGGAGGGAAGCTACCCTCTCGTCCACCGGGTTGAACTCCAACGTGCAGGCTCTGAGCCGGGGGGAAACAAGAATTGCCACCCCAGCCCGTCGCCTCTCACTGCCGGCAACGCCAGAGTGGAAGAGAGTCCAGCCCCTCTCGAGAGAACTGCTTCCAGAGCCCTCGCTGTGCGTCGAAGTGAGTCCGACTATATCTAGCCGGAACTTCTCCACCTCGCGCACTAGCTCAGGCTCTTTCCCCCCCAGCGAGGTGACGTTCCACGTCCCAAGAGCTAGCTTCTGTAGCTGAGGATCGGACCGCCAAGTGCCCTGCCCTCGGCTTCCGCCCAGCTCACATCGCACCCGACCTCTATGACCCCTGCTATGGGTGGTGAGCCAGTTGGAGGGGGGACCCACGTTGCCTCTTCGGGCTGTGCCCGGCCGGGCCCCATGGGGAGAGGCCCGGCCACCAGGCGCTCGCCATCGTGCACCACCTCCGGGCTTGGCTCCAGAGGGGGGCCCCGGTGACCCGCGTCCGGGCAAGGGAAATCTGGGCTCCTTGTTCGTTTTCTTCATAGAGGTCTTCGAGCTCTATGAAGACAATAATAATATAATTGCTTGTCAATGAAGTTAATTAAATTAAAGGATGTCATACTTGAATAACATAAAGTTGAAATAAATGATGAAGATAAAGATTGTAAAAGCCAACAGGGGTAAAAGTTAGGACCACAGTCCAGATTGTGTAGGACATACTTGCCAACCTTGAGACCTCTGAATTCGGGAGATTCGAACTGTCCTGGATAAACTGAAATTCTTGTTCCCATTCGTTTTGAACCTTACAAGCGTATTTCTTCATCTTACTCGTCGTCGGCGTCGCCGACTCGCCATGGCTGTATCTTCCTCGTTCTTCTGCTTCGTCTCCTTGTTGTGTGTGCAGTTGTGCACTCTCTAAAAGCCCTAGATGTTATAACGTGATTGGGCAGGCACGCTGTTTATATTGTGGAAAAGCGGACGTGAGAACAGGCTGTCGACTTGTCACTCAGGTCCGCATGGAGCTGGAGGGGGCGTGGCCTTCCAAAAACTCGTGCTGGAGCTGGATGGATTCAAACTGTCCCCAAAAATAAACACCTTGAAGTTGAAGTTGCTTTCCTAAATGCATGTCATGACTTTGTCATCCTAGAGGAGGAAAATGACATCATTTATGGACCCTTGTTGAGGACGTAGCATCATGCATGGACTCTTGTGAAGAAATGCCAAGAATTAGCACTGAGTTCCAGTTCATCTTGGTTTACTAATGGGTTGCCTGTCATAAATATTTTTCCTTTTTTGTCAAATAAGGTATCTGTTAATGACAGTAAAGATTGTATTCTTCAACAAGAATGGTTAGACACCTTAAGCTGTTTATTTTTAGTTGATTCTGTTGATTTTATTTCATTAATGTTTTAATTGCATACTTATAAGTGCACTAGTCAGAGGACTGGTTTAAATGTTGAAATTGCACTTTTTCAGTGTGTAGGTTTGTAAGATTTTAATTGCATATTTGAGAAGTTACTATGTTACTAGATCTATGTTGGATTTGGTGTATAATGTGTAATACGGTGTATTTGTTGTTTACCAGTCATACCAACCTTTGGATATTTTCTTTAAAAAATATACTATTACTACTATTTACTTTGAATACCTTTTGCTGGAGATACATCTTCAATTTACTGTTAGTACAAATTCTAATGCAGTACAATATAATGCACTTTTACTATTAACGCAGTACTTGTACAGTACATTCTGTTTTCCCCCCCATTTAAATAGGGGTATACATAATCCATACACCACTGCTCAAAGTTTAAGAGGCGGTTTCTGTTCTGACCCTCTCCCAGAAGTTGTTGTTGAGTATTATATTTCTGCAATGAATGTAGAAACTCTGTTTCAGAGGGTTGTAAGATTGAATTAAAAAGAAACTGTTTAATTGCATTGTAATTTAGTTGTGTGATATGCGATACATATATATTAAATGCATAGAGTATTGGTTAAATTTATTTGGTAACATTTATCAAAAGAAAACTGGCAATGATTACCTAATTTTAGTGAGTAATGTAACGTAATGCAACCAAGTAAATTAAAATGTCAAGCACAAGAAAATAATTAAAATCTACTGAATTACTTCATAACAGCAAATACTACAGATATATAAAATTTACTTAACATTTTGAGTAAAATGATGTTCCTGCCGATGAAAAACAAGTAGACTTTACTTAATTTGTTTAAATAAATATAACTTAAAACTTGGATGTAATTAAGTAACTGTTACTTAATATCTTCACGACTGTTATGTTATATGGTAGGTAGAATTTACTTGATACTGGTAAGTGAGTGTTACTTGATATTGCAGCATTAAATTTTACTTAAATAATTTGCGTGCAAATACTTACAATAATTTTTTTAAGTAAATCTTATGAGTTATTTTTTTCAGTGTATGTTTAGTTCTGTGTTTACTGTATTTATGAGCTCATTAAAGTCATCACTACTGTAGAATATATTTGTGTTGACTGCAAATAGTATACATTTCAGTACTTTGGATGTATTAAACATATCATTAATATATACATTAAACAGTTTTGGCCCCAACACGGACCCTCGGGGGACACCACAAGCAATGGCAAGAGTATCAAATTAAAATTTACCCATTTTAACAAACTGTACCCTCCCTGTTAAATAACTTTTTAACCAGTCACCAGCCAGCCCCCTAATTCCATATCTTCCCATTGTATCTAGTAGAATTGAATGATTAATGATATCAAAGGCTTTCTTTAGATCAATAAAAATACCAACTGCATATCTTTTATGCTCCAGTGCATTAGTCATTTCTTCAATAGCTTCAGTTATCGCCATTGAGGTTGTTCGTTTGGACCTAAAGTCATACTGACCGTCATTGATTATATGCTGCTTCTCAAGAAAAGATTCAAGTTGAGAGTTAAATAGTTTCTCTAAGATTTTTGAGAAGTGAGGCAAACGAGAGATTGGTCTGTAATTGGTGAAAGCGTGTTTGCTGTCACTTTTGAAGAGTGGAGTTACTTTAGCCATTTTCATTTGACTTGGAAAGCAGCCAGTCTGGAATGATAGGTTACATATATAAGCAGTGTTGGGACTAACGCGTTACTTTGTAACGCCGTTAGTTTCGGCGGTATCTAGTAATCTAACGCGTTATTTTTTATATTCAGTAACTCAGTTACCGTTACTACATGATGCGTTACTGTGTTATTTTACGTTACTTTTTATGTAGTATAAAGTGTGTTTTATTGGAGCGCTGCCGTGTCATCGTTCTGATTCTTCTTGTGTCACAAGCCGGAGAAGAGAGACATGCGCTCTGTGTGGGTGTGTGTGAGTGTGGGGAGGGAGGTGAGGGAGGAGAGGGAGGGAGGGGAGGGGGGCGTGTCTGATCATGGCGGAGCCAGAAGTCGAGTTTGCTAACATGGAGATATTTTCACTACTTTTCTTTTGTCGAGCACAAAGAAAAGAACATTTTAGTTAAATGTAAATTGTGCTTTGGATCAAAGATCCCATCTACTGCCCAAAACAGCAATTCAAATCTGCTGAAACAAGCTACATAAGCAACATGCTTCGACGAAGCTAGTAAAGAGAGATAGAGACTCTGATGCCACTTCACCTCCACCACTTAAGGATTAAGTCTGCCTCTGCTCATCATTCACCGCTGAAGGTACACACACTGTGTCAATCAATGTTCCCTCTAATTGTTCATGTGTGTGAGCAAACGCAAAAACTCCCTGAGCATTGAGTGGAGCCCATGTGAGCAACTTTAGACGTGCACACTGTGGCTACATCAGCAGCACACCTGTCCCAAACCTGACTAAATAACAAGTTCAATCTCCATCCATCCATCCATTTTCTACCGCTTGTCTCTTTCGGGGTCGCAGGAGCCTATCTCAGCTGCATTCGGGCGGAAGGCAGGGTACACCCTGGACAAGTCCCCACCTCATCACAGGGCCAACACAGATAGACAGACAACATTCTCTTATTAATATAATCAAATGACAGCAGTCATTTCCATTTCTAATATAAGTGTTTAGGCCCACTTACAATGACAATAACAACAAATATTGTTTTTCATGAACTGTGTACTTGTATTGTTTGTCTGGGTGGAGGTCCTGCTTTGGAAATAGTTTGTACCCCTTTCATTTAGTTCCCATAAAAACATTCACATGTTGCACAATGAGATTCCTGCAACTTCCTGTTTATAAAAAATATATTTTTATTAGTATTTATTTAATATACTAACAGCATTTAATGATTAATATTTATGAATTAAGATTCCTAATAAATGACACTAGAATAAGCACACATTTGATTGGTAAATCATAGTGTAACGACCTGGAATTACACTTTATGTGTGGTGTTGGAGTTGTCCGACTTTTTGTGTGGCTGTAAACGCATCACTGGCTAAGTGCCATATGTGCAAGTGTTGGCACACGTGAGAAAGAGCGAGTGGCTGCTGTTGATATAACAAAGTAGCTTTTGGTCTGGTTTGTACTGCAGAAAATGACCACTTTTGCTAGATATCATTTTTTTTACTAATGTTTTGGTGATGTGTTTATGGCCGACAATAAAGAGTTTTGCTCAGTAAAGAAAATGCCTGGTTAGGCTTTGTGTATGTAGTGTGTGTCTTTCTTGGTTTACATCTATGCTGTTATTATGCTCTTTGTTACTTATGTACGTTATGTTGCAGCCATTTAAAATAGTTTTGTCAATTTGTTCTGGCCAGAAACAAATTGGCCTTTGTAACATATCTTTGTCTTTGTGTGTTGTATGTAGACCACATTGCTTAGCAGAGTTCAGTGATGCAAATGCATGTCAAGTTGATCAACAGATTGTATTATTCTCCAGTGCAATAACAGTACTGAAATGAAGGCTAAAAGGGCATTAATGGGAGCTTTAAAAAAAAAAAAAAGAAGAAATAAAGAAGTAACTAAATAGTTACTTTTCACAGTAACGCATTACTTTTTGGTGTAAGTAACTGAGTTAGTAACTGAGTTACTTTTGAAATGAAGTAACTAGTAACTGTAACTAGTTACTGCTTTGCAGTAACTAACCCAACACTGTATATAAGTTAAGGGTTTTACAATATTCAGTATAACTTTTTGAACCAATATCATGTTGATATCATGGCAGTCAGTGGAGCGCTTAATTTTACACTTCCGCACAATGTTTGTCACTTCCTGCTCATTTGTAGCTGAGAGGAAGAATGAGGATGAATTTTGTTCAGTAGTTGATTTTGTAACTCCATTGTCTGGGATATCAACAGCCAATTTAGGACCAACATTTACAAAAAAACTATTGAACTTGTTCACTACATTACTCATATTATAATCTTCACCCTTTTCATCAATAAAGTAATCAGGATATGTCAACTTTGAATATCCTTGTTTGATTAGACTATTCAAAATATCCCAAGTTCCTTTTATATTGTTTTTGTTTTCATATAGTTTTTTTTGGATAATATAACCGTTTGCTTGTTCTTATAATATCAGTTAATTTATTTGTGTACTTCTTGTATCGTTGTTCGACTTTTTTTGTTTTTATTTTGATGAAAAGTTTGTAGAGATGGTTTTTCTTTTTACAGGCATTAATTATCCCTTTTGTGATCCAAGGGCTATTTTTACTTTCTAGGCGCAGTCAAGGCGTTGAGGGGATCCGGTTTGGTGGCTGCAGGATTAGGTCTCTGCTTTTTGCAGATGATTTGGTCCTGATGGCTTCATCTGGCCAGGATCTTCAGCTCTCACTGGATCGGTTCGCAGCTGAGTGTGAAGCGACTGGGATGAGAATCAGCACCTCCAAGTCCGAGTCCATGGTTCTCGCCCGGAAAAGGGTGGAGTGCCATCTCCGGGTTGGGGAGGAGATCTTGCCCCAAGTGGAGGAGTTCAAGTACCTCGGAGTCTTGTTCACGAGTGAGGGAAGAGTGGATCGTGAGATCGACAGGCGGATCGGTGCGGCGTCTTCAGTAATGCGGACGCTGTATCGATCCGTTGTGGTGAAGAAGGAGCTGAGCCGGAAGGCAAAGCTCTCAATTTACCGGTCGATCTACGTTCCCATCCTCACCTATGGTCATGAGCTTTGGGTTATGACCGAAAGGACAAGATCACGGGTACAAGCGGCCGAAATGAGTTTCCTCCGCCGGGTGGCGGGGCTCTCCCTTAGAGATAGGGTGAGAAGCTCTGTCATCCGGGGGGAGCTCAAAGTAAAGCCGCTGCTCCTCCGCATCGAGAGGAGCCAGATGAGGTGGTTCGGGCATCTGGTCAGGATGCCACCCGAGCGCCTCCCTAAGGAGGTGTTTAGGGCATGTCCGACCGGTAGGAGGCCACGAGGAAGACCCAGGACACGTTGGGAAGACTATGTCTCCCGGCTGGCCTGGGAACGCCTCGGGATCCCCCGGGAGGAGCTGGACGAAGTGGCTGGGGAGAGGGAAGTCTGGGCTTCCCTGCTTAGGCTGCTGCCCCCGCGACCCGACCTCGGATAAGCGGAAGAAGATGGATGGATGGATGGGCTATTTTTATTTTTTCCTTTTATAAAATATTCTTTCACGGGGCAATGTTTATTATGCAGGGAAGTAAAGATGTCTAAAAAATTACAATAAGCATTGTCCACATTTGGTTCTCTGTATACTGAAGTCCAATCCTGAAGTGCTAAACTATTGTTTAGGGCACAGATTGTTTCCTCAGTTGTTATTCGTTTAGAGATTTTTGCCATAGTGTCTTTGGTTTTCTTGAGATGGCAGTCATATAAAGTAAAGACAGGTAAATGGTCAGTGATATCACATATAAATAGGCCACTGGTGACTTGATTTCCCATAATGTTAGTCAAAATGTTGTGGATGATTGTGGCACTATGTGTTGTTATTCTGCTTGGTTTGGTTATGGTTGGATATAGAGACAAGCTGTACATTGTGTCAATGAAGTCATCAACATGTTTTTGCTTGGTTGAGTTTAACAAATCAATGTTAAAATCACCACAGATAAATATGTTTTTTTTGGTTCACAGAGGGAAATAGTTTACCCATCCACTCATTGACAGTTTCTATGCTTGAACCAGGTGCCTGATATACACAACTCATGAAGATATTTGTCTTTTTGTCATTTAGGATTTCCACTGTTAAACATTCAAATAATCCATCGACTGCTATGGTCATGTTTGTTAAAACTTTAAATGTAACAGATATATCAATGTACAATGCGACCCCTCCTCCTATTTTATTTGTTCTGTTTATGTATCTTAACTCATAGTCATTCAGACTAAAATCAAATTGTTGAACCAGGTTTCAGTAATTGCAATAATGGTAAATGGATGACTAAATTCTTTCAAGTAATCCTTGATAGCCTCAAAGTTAGTGAACATGTCTCGACTATTAAAATGTATTATTGACAGACTATCTTCTGATTGTACACTGTTTTCATATTGTTCACAGGTAAAATAATTTTGTATCAATTTACTAAATTTTAGTATTTTAGGTGATATATTCTGCACTTCTTTTAAGGTATATTTTACTATTGTATTTTATTCATCCTTCTGTGTTACCATGTTAATGTGACACTATGTGCACCTTATGTCTTATGTCTGTACAGCACTTTGCCAACTGGGGTTGTTTTAAATGTGACATATAAATAAATAAACTGAACTCAACTGGACACATCATTGAGTGGCATACCCCAGGGGTCAGTTCTGAAGCCAAAACTACTAATTTTTGTATAAAAAACATCAATAAAAGTGCAAAGATCTTCAAGTTAACACTTACACTGGGGGGGACCAGACAAGCATTTAGTTTTTACACTGGGGGGGACCAGACAAGCTCTGCTTCTTCCACTCATGTTGGATGCTTAATCACTTGAGCAAAAGTTGTGCTTGTAAAGTTTTGACATGTTCCAAATACATACATTGAAAGTGAACATTAATAATAACATTTTAAAGTAATTTTTGGTTGTATGCCAACTTTGCGGAGCAGCTCTTCACAGCATCACCTCGCTAGTTAGCGTAACGTTAGCATCTTCCATGTTACATCATAACGATGTTGAATAAATGTGTTTGTGTGCCTTACAGACGGACTTGTTATTGGCTAACATATATACACATAATTTGTGGTCAATGTTTTTACTTTATTAGTACATTAACCTCCAGTCTTCACACAGTGAGCGTAGAAATGAGTTTAACATTGGGGGGACATCAATTTATATCCCAAAATAATGTTAGGACAAATAAATGATTACACAGTATCAGTATCAGTCTATGTTAAGTATTTTATGTAGCATTCCCATCTTACACTTTTTAGTCAACTCTTGAGAAATATCCACTGTCATGTTACTCTTAATAGTTTATTAATTAGTCAATTAATAACATATTTACTGAGTCCTGCTGCTGTTTCACTTTTATTGTGGTGTCATTTTTCTACCTGTTAATCAATCAATCAATCAATTATATAGCCCTAAATCACAAGTGTCTCAAAGGGCTGCACAAGCCACAACGACATCCTCGGTACAAAGCCCACATAAGGGCAAGGAAAAACTCACCCCAGTGGGACGTCGATGTGAATGACTATGAGAAACCTTGGAGAGGATGTATCTGTGCAAGTGAACAATTGGATCCTCAAGGGACAACAACCCTTTCCACAGACTACACACACACACATCAGAAACATAAATGTTAGAAGAAGCCTACAACAATATATGTGAAGAAGACTTTAGGATTAAAAGTGAAGATGTGAGGTGAAATAAGTACAAATGCAGCAATAAAAACAAGCAACTCCACTCACGATGGCTCTAAAGTTCAGTGATGTGTTGCTAACTTCAGCATTTTTCTTCTTTGTTGATGTTTTGCAGTAGTTAACATCCATGATGTAACAATGCTGCTAATCTACCAGAGTTCACATTTTGTTAACCATTTTATTCATTCATACTTTTAATTGGATAATAACATCAATAAAATGCAATGGAAAAAAATGTGTGGGGAAAAAACATTGAAAATAATAAAATGTCCTCTCTTCAAAGATGAGAAGAAAAATAAAGTAGCTACATATATAATATTCAATACATGCACACAACTTAAAAAGTAACTACAGGACAACATATAAGACTAGAAGATGAGAAGCACTACATACAACATCAAATATACATTCTTATTAAACATGCTGTGTTTTTAAACTACCTTTAGCACAATCACTGTTTAAGTGTTTTTACATCCCTGCAGCTTCCATGACTGTTACACACTTGTGTCTCCTGACCTGATACTTATACCTAAACATCTTATCACACACAGTGCAACTAAACGGTTTCTCTCCAGTGCGTGTTCTCATGTGTGTGGTCATGATTTCCTTGCTGGAGAAACTCTTCTTACAAACAGAGCAAGTAAAATGTTTCTCTCCAGTGTGTGTTCTCATGTGTGTGGTCATGTGTGGCTTTGTGGAGAAACTCTTCTTACAAACAGAGCAAGCAAAAGGTTTCTCTCCAGTGTGTGTTCTCATGTGTGTGGTCATGTGTGGCTTTGTGGAGAAACTCTTCTTACAAACAGAGCAAGTAAAAGGTTTCTCTCCAGTGTGTGTTCTCATGTGTGTGGTCATGTGTGGCTTTGTGGAGAAACTCTTCTTACAAACAGAGCAAGTAAAAGGTTTCTCTCCAGTGTGTGTTCTTATGTGTGTGGTCATGCTTTGCTTGCTGGAGAAACTCTTCTTACGAACAGAGCAAGTAAAGGGTTTCTCACCTGTGTGTGTTCTCATGTGCAATATAATTTCCTTCTTAGTGTTGAATCTTTTAGCACAAGCTGAGCAAGCAAAAGGTTTCTCCCCAGTGTGTGTTCTCATGTGTCTGGTCATGTCCCCCTTTATGGAGAAACTCTTTTTACAAACAGAGCAAGTAAAAGGTTTCTCTCCAGTGTGTGTTCTCATGTGCAAAATAATTTCCTTCTTAGTGTTGACTCTTTTAGCACAAGCTGAGCAAGCAAAATGTTTCTCTCCAGTGTGTGTTCTCATGTGTGTGGTCATGTTTTGCTTGCTGGAGAAACTCTTCTTACAAACAGAGCAAAAAAAGGTTTCTCTCCAGTATGTATTCTCATGTGTACTGTAAAATGACTTTTCTTTCTAAATGATTTCCCACATTCAGAGCAGTCAAAGTGTTTGTTGTTAGTGTGATGTCTCGTATCACCTTTAGAGTCATTTTTACTCTCCAAAGGTTTTTGGATGTGGTCACTGTGATCAGAAGAGTGTGACATCATGTGGTCCATGTCTGACAGTGGAGCAAAGATGCTGTCTGGTTCCGACTTTACATCTTCACAATGCTCTCCATCAGCTTCTGTGATGTGTTGACTTACAAGCTCTGCCCCTCTTTTCTCCTCACTTTGACTGTGATGAAGCTGTAAGGACTGAGCTTCATCTTCATCATGAAGCTGCTCCCCTTTAATGTGGGAGGGGGCCTGTAGCTCCTGCATTGCATAGACCAAATGGCATGCGTTCAAACTCGAACAGTCCGAGGGGAGTTGTAAATGCAGTCTTTTCACGATCGTCCGGGTGCACCTCCACTTGCCAATACCCACTAGCGGGGTCTAAGGTCGAAAACCATTCAGATTTGCTCAGACCAGTTAGGGTCTCTTCGATTCAGGGGAACGGAAAGGCGTCTTTATGTGTAACTGAGTTTAACCTCCGGTAGTATACACAAAAGCGCCAACTCCCATCCTTTTTGCGGACTAACACTATAGGCGCTGCCCAGGGACTGCAGCTTTCCTTTATCACTCTCTGTTCAAGCATACCTGAAAGCATGCACTTCCTTATGCAACAGAGGCGGGATGGGTCGGTATCTCTCCCTGGTAGGGGCGGAATCTCCAGTCAGTATCCTGTGTTGCACAACACTGGTCCTTCCAAAGTCCTCATGTTGTGCAAACACCTTCTCCCACTTCGCCAGCAGGGCGCGTAGCTGCACCTGTTGCTGCTCAGACAGATCCGGCTTATCACTCAAATCCCTAACATCTGGGGACAGTTCTGGATTGGTTTGGGCTGTGGCATCAATGAGTGACACTTCCACCACACAGATCCTCAGCTCCATGCACATCACTATCATCAACACAGAACAGCTGCCCTAGCTGCAGGGCGCAGTAGTTAGCCCCACACCAACATCTCCTTTGGGGGATATGTAATACTAGTCTTCGAGGCCAATCTCACGTGGCCTAGCAAGCCATCTTCAGCAGCAACAGCTTCTATACGGGAACATGTAGCAAAAGCTTCCCTCCACACCTTTTGCTTTTGAAGATGCCGAAGAGTAGAGGTCTTAGGACATTTAAAAACGGCATCCCAACAACCCACGATTAGATTCATACCTATTATGAAGGGGTGTGTACAGTTTTGATCCGCAACAATTACTACTCCTCTTTCGGGAACTTTAACACCCTCTACCTCAAAATCAAGAACGCATAGCCGATATAGGGGATTTCCAGGCCATTAGCTGCTCTTAGACGAAAAAGGGTAGGGGTCCTTTCGAGCTTAGCTTCGGTAAAGTGAGCATTAAATAGGCTTTCGGACATTAGCGTCACTTGGGACCCGGTGTCTAAAAGTCCTGGCAGAATAGTGCCTCCAGCATCTACTTGTATTTTGGGGCATTGACCTACAAATGTTTCTGGAGCCCTGGATGATGTTGGCGTGGTGGCCAGCCCTGCAACTCGGATCTCAGCAGCAGGGACATTTAGTTTAAATCCGGTGCATGTGTAGTTGCAGTGCTGAATTTTTAGACATAATGCATGTTTGGTTTTGGAGTTATGTTTATATAACTTGTGTTTATAGTATGACAGTTATACTGTTATATTGAGTAAAAAAAACTAACTTGTGTCTTTGCAAACCTTACAAAAGAAAATGTTACTAGTAAAACTCACAAAGATACATTTCTTCATGCATTATTAGAAAATGTTCATGTGTAGTTTTGAAGTTATGTTTATATAACTTTCATATATAGTATGACAGTTATACTGTTATATTGAGTAAAAAAAAACTAACTTGTAACCTTACAAAATATTGTTTCCCAGTAAAACTCACAAAGATACATTTCTACAGACATTATTAGCCATTTTGTATGTGTGGTTTAGGAGTTATGTTTAAATAACTGAAATTGAGTGTGACAGTATACTGTCAAAGTGAGGAAAAAAAACCTAACTCGTGTCTTTGCAAACCTTACAAAAGAAACTGTTACTAGTACAACTCACAAAGATACATTTCTTCATGCATTATTAGAAAATGGTCATGTGTAGTTTAGGAGTTATGTTTAAATAACTGTCATTTTGAGTGTGGTAGTATAACTGCCACACATATTGAGTTATAAAGTTAAGTGTAAAACCTAATTTTTGTATTTGCAAACCTTACAAAAACAACTGATTCTTGTAAAACTCACATAGATTCAATATTAAAGGCATTTTAGACATTTTACATGTTTTGTTTAGGAGTTGTGTTTGAATACATTAGTATTGCTTTTTTTCGTTAAGGCAAGTCCAAACGGCAGGAGGCCACGGGGAAGACACAGTACACATTGGGAAGATTATATCAGCTGGCTGGCCTGGGAACGCCTCGGGATCCCCCGAGAAGAGCTGGACGAAGTAGCTGGGGATAGGGAAGTCTGGGCTTCTCTGCTTAGGCTGCAGCCCCCGCAACACGACCTCGGATAAGCGGAAGAAAATGGATGGATTTAGTATGACAGTTATACTATCATATTGAGTAAAAAAAAAAAAAACTTTTGTTTTGTAAACATTCAAAATATATTTTTTCTAGTAAAACTCACAAAGATACATGGAGTTTAAATAACTGTCATAGTAAGTAAAACCTATTTTTTGTATTTGAAAACCTTACAAAAACAACTGATTCTAGTAAAACTCACATGGATTCAATATTACAGGCATTTTTACACATTTTGCATGTTTGGTTTAGAAATTATGATGGAACACATTTTTATTGCTTTTTTCGCATTATCTCAGGATTTTAAGAATATTACTGTCACATTGAGTAAAAACTACTTTCTGTGTTTGCAAGGATTAAAAAAAGCATATTTTTCGAGTAAAACTCCTAAGGATGCATTATTTCAGGCATCATTAGCCATTTAGCATTTGTAGTTTAGGAGTTATGTTTAATTAACTGTCATATTAAATGTAACAGTATACTCTCATATAGAGTAAAACCTAATTTTTGTATTTGCAAACCTTACAAAAACAACTGATTCTAGTAAAACTCACATGCATTCAATATTACAGTTATTTTTAGACATTTTGCCTGTTTGGTTTAGAAATTATGATGGAATACATTTGTATTGCTTTTTTCGCATTATCTCAGGATTTTAGGAATATTACTGTCATATTGAGTAAAAAACTACTTTTTGTGTTTGCAAGCCTTAAAAAAGCAAAGGTTTCGAGTAAAACTCACAATAATGCATTATTTCAGGCAATATTAGCTCATTTGTATGTGTAGTTTAGGAGTTATGTTTAATTTACGTCATATTGAGTGTACATTGTCATGGTGAAAAAAACCAAATTTTTGTATTTGCAAAAATTTCAAACACAGCTGATTCTAGTAAAATTCACATGGATTCAATATTACAGGCATTTTTACACATATTGCATGTTTGACTTAGGAAATATGATTGAATACATTTTTAATGCTTTTTTCGCATTATCTCAGGATTTTAGGGATATAACTGTCATAATGAGTAAAAAACTAGTTTTTGTGTTTGCAAGATTTAAAAAAGCATATGTTTAGAGTAAAACTCCGTAGAATGCATTATTTGAGGCAACATTAGCCATTTTGCATGCGTAGTTAGGAGTTATTTTTAAATAACTGTCATATTGAGTGTGACAGTATACTGTCATAGTGAGTAAAACTTAATTTTTGTATTTGCAAACCTTATAAAAACAACTGATTCTAGTAAAACTCACATGGATTTAATATTGCAGGCATTTTTAGACATTTTGCATTGTTGGTTTAAGAATTATGTTGGAATACATTTTTATTGCTTTTTTTGCATTATCTCAGGATTTTAAGAACATTACTGTCATATTGAGTAAAAAACTACTTTTTGTGTTTGCAAGCCTTAAAAAAGCATATGTTTCGAGTAAAACTCACAATAATGCATTATTTCAGGCAATATTAGCTCATTTTTTTGTGTAGTTTAGGAGTTATGTTTATTTACTGTTATATTGAGTGTACTTGTCATGGTGAAAAAAAACAAATTTTTTTATTTGCAAAAATTTCAAACACAACTGGTTCTAGTAAAATTCACATGGATTCAATATTACAGGCATTTTTTACAAATTTTGCATGTTTAGTTTAGAAATTTGATTGATACATTTTTATTGCTTTTTTCGCATTATCTCAGGATTTTAAGAACATTACTGTCATATTGAGTAAAAAAATACTTTTTGTGTTTGCAAGCCTTAAGAAAGCATATGGTTCGAGGAAAACTCCCAAGGATCCAATATTTCAAACAATATTAGCCATTTTGCATGAGTAGTTTAGGAGTTATGATTACAAAACTGTCATATTGAGTGTGACAGTTTATTTTCATAAAGAGTAAAACCTAATTTTTGTTTTTGCAAACCTTACTAAAACAGCTGATTTTAGTAAAACTCACATGGATTCAATAATACAGGCATTTTTACACATTTTGCATGTTTAAGTTAGAAATTATGATTGAATACATTTTTATTGCTTTTTTCGCATTATCTCAGGATTTTAAGAACATTACTGTCATATTGAGTAAAAAATACTTTTTGTGTTTGCAAGCCTTAAAAAAGCATATGTTTCGAGTAAAACTCACAAGAATGCATTATTTCAGGCAATATTAGCTCATTTTTAAGTGTAGTTTAGGAGTTATGTTTAATTTACTGTCATATTGAGTGTACATTGTCATGGTGAAAAAAACCTAATTTTTGTATTTGCAAAAATTTCAAACACAACCTAATCTAGTAAAACTCACATGGATTCAATATTACAGGCATTTTTACACATTTTGCATGTTTGATTTAGGAAATATGATTGAATATATTTGCATTGCTTTTTTTGCATTATCTCAGTATTTTAGGAATATTACTGTCATATTGAGTAAAAAACTACTTTTTGTGTTTGCAAGATTTGAAAAAGCATATGTTTCGAGTAAAACTCCGTAGAATGCATTATTTGAGGCATCATTAGACATTTTGCATGTGTAGTTTAGGAGTTATGATTAAATAAATGTCATATTGAGTGTGACAGTTTACTTTCATAAAGAGTAAAACCTAATTTTTGTTTTTGCAAACCTTACTAAAACAACTGATTCTAGTTAAACTCACATGGATTCAAAATTACAGGCATTTTTACACATTTTGCATGTTCAGTTTAGAAATTATGATTGAATACATTTTTATTGCTTTTTTCGCATTATCTCAGGATTTTAAGAACATTACTGTCATATTGAGTAAAAAAATACGTTTTGTGTTTGCAAGCCTTAAGAAATCATATGTTTCGAGGAAAACTCCCAAGGATCCATTATTTCAAACATTATTAGCCATTTTGCATGAATAGTTTAGGAGTTATGATTAAAAAACTGTCATATTGAGTGTGACAGTTTACTTTCATAAAGAGTAAAACCTAATTTTTGTTTTTGCAAACTTTACTAAAACAACTGATTCTAGTAAAACTCACATGGATTTAATAATACAGGCATTTTTACACATTTTGCATGTTTAGTTTAGAAATTATGATTGAATACATTTTTATTGCTTTTTTCGCATTATCTCAGGATTTTAAGAACATTACTGTCATATTGACTGAAAAAAATTATTTTTGTGTTTGCAAGCCTTAAGAAAGCATATGTTTCAAGGAAAACTCCCAAGGATCCATTATTTCAAACATTTTTAGCCATTTTGCATGAGTGGTTGAGGAGTTATGATTAAAAAATTGTCATATTGAGTGTGACAGTTTACTTTCATAAAGAGTAAAACCTAATTTTTGCTTTTGCAAAGCTTACTAAAACAACTGATTCTAGTAAAACTCACATGGATTTAATATTACTGGCATTTTTAGACATTTTGCATTGTTGGTTTAGGAATTATGTTGGAATACATTTTTATTGCTTTTTTTTCGCATTATCTCAGAATTTTAAGAACATTACTGTCATATTGAGTAAAAACTACTTTTTGTGTTTGCAAGCCTTAAAAAAGCATATGTTTCGAGTAAAACTCACAAGAATGCATTATTTCAGGCAATATTAGCTCATTTTTAAGTGTAGTTTAGGAGTTATGTTTAATTTACTGTCATATTGAGTGTACGTTGTCATGGTGAAAAAAACCTAATTTTTGTATTTGCAAAAATTTCAAACACAACCTAATCGAGTAAAACTCACATGGATTCAATATTACAGGCATTTTTACACATTTTGCATGTTTGATTTAAGAAATATGATTGAATATATTTTCATTGCTTTTTTCGCATTATCTCTGGATTTTAAGAACATTACTGTCATATTGAGTAAAAATATACTTTTTGTGTTTGCAAGCCAGAAAAAAAGCACATGTTTCGAGGAAAACTCCCAAGGATCCATTATTTCAAACATTATTAGCCATTTTGCATTAGTAGTTTAGGAGTTATGATTAAAAAACTGCCATATTGATTGTGACAGTTTACTTTCATAAAGAGTAAAACCTAATTTTTGTTTTTGCAAACCTTACTAAAACAACTGATTCTATTAAAACTCACATTGATATAGTATTACAGGCATTTTTAGACATTTTGCATTGTTGGTTAAGGAAATGTGTTGGAATACATTTTTATTGCTTTTTTCGCATTATCTCGGAATTTTAAGAACATTACTGTCATATTGAGTAAAAAACTACTTTTTGTGTTTGCAAGCCTTAAAAAAGCATATGTTTCGAGTAAAACTTACAAGAATGCATTATTTCAGGCAATATTAGCTCATTTTTATGTGTAGTTTAGGAGTTATGTTTAATTTACTGTCATATTGAGTGTACATTGTCATGGTGAAAAAAACCTAATTTTTCTATTTGCAAAAATTTCAAACACAACCTAATCTAGTAAAACTCACATGGATTCAATATTACAGGCATTTTTACACACTTTGCATGTTTGATTTAAGAAATATGATTGAATATATTTTCATTGCTTTTTTCGCATTATCTCAGGATTTTAAGAACATTACTGTCATATTGAGTAAAAATATACTTTTTGTGTTTGCAAGCCTGAAAAAAAACACATGTTTCGAGGAAAACTCCCAAGGATCCATTATTTCAAACATTATTAGCCATTTTGCATTAGTAGTTTAGGAGTTATGATTAAAAAACTGTCATATTGATTGTGACAGTTTACTTTCATAAAGAGTAAAACCTAATTTTTGTTTTTGCAAACTTACTAAAACAACTGATTCTATTAAAACTCACATGGATATAGTATTACAGGCATTTTTAGACATTTTGCATTGTTGGTTAAGGAAATGTGTTGGAATACATTTTTATTGCTTTTTTCGCATTATCTCAGAATTTTAAGAACATTACTGTCATATTGAGTAAAAAACTACTTTTTGTGTTTGCAAGCCTTAAAAAAGCATATGTTTCGAGTAAAACTTACAAGAATGCATTATTTCAGGCAATATTAGCTCATTTTTATGTGTAGTTTAGGAGTTATGTTTAATTTACTGTCATATTGAGTGTACGTTGTCATGGTGAAAAAAACCTAATTTTTCTATTTGCAAAAATTTCAAACACAACCTAATCTAGTAAAACTCACATGGATTCAATATTACAGGCATTTTTACACACTTTGCATGTTTGATTTAAGAAATATGATTGAATATATTTTCATTGCTTTTTTCGCATTATCTCAGGATTTTAAGAACATTACTGTCATATTGAGTAAAAATATACTTTTTGTGTTTGCAAGCCTGAAAAAAAACACATGTTTCGAGGAAAACTCCCAAGGATCCATTATTTCAAACATTATTAGCCATTTTGCATTAGTAGTTTAGGAGTTATGATTAAAAAACTGTCATATTGATTGTGACAGTTTACTTTCATAAAGAGTAAAACCTAATTTTTGTTTTTGCAAACTTACTAAAACAACTGATTCTATTAAAACTCACATGGATATAGTATTACAGGCATTTTTAGACATTTTGCATTGTTGGTTAAGGAAATGTGTTGGAATACATTTTTATTGCTTTTTTCGCATTATCTCAGAATTTTAAGAACATTACTGTCATATTGAGTAAAAAACTACTTTTTGTGTTTGCAAGCCTTAAAAAAGCATATGTTTCGAGTAAAACTTACAAGAATGCATTATTTCAGGCAATATTAGCTCATTTTTATGTGTAGTTTAGGAGTTATGTTTAATTTACTGTCATATTGAGTGTACGTTGTCATGGTGAAAAAAACCTAATTTTTCTATTTGCAAAAATTTCAAACACAACCTAATCTAGTAAAACTCACATGGATTCAATATTACAGGCATTTTTACACACTTTGCATGTTTGATTTAAGAAATATGATTGAATATATTTTCATTGCTTTTTTCGCATTATCTCAGGATTTTAAGAACATTACTGTCATATTGAGTAAAAATATACTTTTTGTGTTTGCAAGCCAGAAAAAAAGCACATGTTTCGAGGAAAACTCCCAAGGATCCATTATTTCAAACATTATTAGCCATTTTGCATTAGTAGTTTAGGAGTTATGATTAAAAAACTGTCATATTGATTGTGACAGTTTACTTTCATAAAGAGTAAAACCTAATTTTTGTTTTTGCAAACCTTACTAAAACAACTGATTCTATTAAAACTCACATGGATATAGTATTACAGGCATTTTTAGACATTTTGCATTGTTGGTTAAGGAAATGTGTTGGAATACATTTTTATTGCATTTTTCGCATTATCTCAGAATTTTAAGAACATTACTGTCATATTGAGTAAAAAACTACTTTTTGTGTTTGCAAGCCTTAAAAAAGCATATGTTTCGAGTAAAACTTATAAGATAGCATTATTTCAGGCAATATCAGCTCATTTTTATGTGTAGTTTAGGAGTTATGTTTAATTTACTGTCATATTGAGTGTACATTGTCATGTTGAAAAAAAACCTAATTTTACTAATTGCAAACCTTTCAAACACAACTGATTCTAGTAAAACATACATTGATTCAATATTAAAGGCATTTTTACACATTTTGCATGGCAAAGGGCAGCCTTGGCGGACCAAGGCTGCCCTTTGTCACCGATTCTGTTGTTAACTTTTATGGACAGAATTGCAGTCATGGCGTTGAGGGGATCCGGTTTGGTGGTTGCAGGATTAGGTCTCTGCTTTTTGCAGTTGATGTGGTCCTGATGGCTTCAACTGGCCAGGATCTCCAGCTCTCATTGGATGGCCGAGTATGAAGCGACTGGGATGAGAATCAGCACCTCCAAGTCCGAGTCCATGGTTCTCGCCCGGTAAAGGGTGGGGTGCCATTTCCAGGTTGAGGAGGCGATGGCACATACTAGATGGCCCCAAGTGGAGGAGTTCAAGTACCTAGGAGTCTTGTTCACGAGTGAGGGAAGAGTGGATCATGAGATCCACAGGCGGATCGGTGCGGCGTCTTCAGTAATGAGGACGCTATATCGATCCATTGTGGTGAAGAAGGAGCTGAGCCAGAATTAAAAGCTCTAAATTTACCGGTCGATCTACATTCCCATCCTGCACCCATGGTCATGGTTATGACCGAAAAGACAAGATCCCGGGTAAAAGCGGCCAAATTGAGTTTCCTCCGCCGGGTGGCGGGTCTCTCCCTTAGAGATAGGATAAGAAGCTCTGTCATCCGGGAGGAACTCAGAGTAAAGCGCTGCTCCTCCACATTGAGAGGAGCCAGATGAGGTGGTTCGGGCATCTGCTCAGGATGCCACCCGAACGCCTCCCGAGGGAGGTGTTTAGGGCAAGTCCGACCGGCAGGAGGCCACGGGGAAGACCCAGGACACATTGGGAAGATTATGTCTCCCGGCTGGCCTGGGAACGCCTCAGGATCCCCCGAGAAGAGCTGGAAGAAGTGGCTGGGGAGAGGGAAGTCTGGGCTTCTCTGTTTAGGCTGCTGCCCCCGCAACCCGACCTCGGTTAAGCGGAAGAAAATGGATGGATTTAGTGACAACAACAAAAAATGATTCTAGTATAACTCACATGGATACAATTTTACAGGTATTTTTAGACATAATGCATGTTTGGTTTTGGAATTATGTTTATATAACTTTCATATGTATTATGACAGTTATACTGTCATCTTGAGTAAAACTAACTTGTGTCTTTACAAACATTACAAACTATGTTTTTCCAGTAAAACTCACAAAAATAATTTTTTCCAGGCATTATTAGACATTTTTCATGTGTGGTTTAGGAAATATGTTTGAATAAATGTCATATTGAATGTGGCAGTTATACTGTTATTATGTGTAAAACCAAATTATTGTATTTGCAAACCTTACAAAAACAAATGATTCTAGTAAAACTCACATAGATTCAATATTACAGGCATTTTTAGACATTTCACATGTTTGAATACATTTTTATTGCTTTTTTCGTTAGGGCAAGTCCGATCGGCAGGAGGCCACGGGGAAGACCCAGGACACATTGGGAAGACTATGTCTCAGGCTGGCCTGGGAACGTCTCGGGATCCCCCGAGAAGAGCTGGACAAAGTGGCTGGGGAGAGGGAAGTCTGGGCTTCTCTGCTTAGGCTGCTGCCCCCGCAACCCGACCTCGGATAAGCGGAAGAAAATGGATGGATTTAGTATGACAGTTATACTGTCATATTGAGTAAAAAAAACTATTTTTCATAGATTCAATATTACAGGCATCTTTAGATGGATTGCATGTTTGGTTTTTGGATATATGTTTATACAACTTTCATATTTAGTATGACAGTTATACTGTCATATTGAGTAAAAAAAAACAAACTTGTGTCTGCAAACCTTACAAAAGATTATTATTCTAGTAAAACTAACAAAGATACATTTTTTCCAAGCATTATTAGCATTTGTTGTTTTGGAGTTATAATGCTTGCGTTGAGAGGCGACGGGCTCGGGTGGCAATTCTTGTTGCCCCCCGGCTCAAAGCCTGCACGTTGGAGTTCAACCCAGTGGACCAGTGGGTAGCTTTCCTCCGCCTTCGGGTGGGGGGACGGGTCCTGACTGTTGTTTGGCCTTACGCGCCAAACGGCAGCTCAGAGTACCCACCCTTTTTGGATTCACTCGAGGGAGTACTGGAAAGTGCTCCACCGGGTGATTCCCTCGTTCTACTGGGGGCCTTCAACGCTCATCTTGGCAACAACAGTGAAACCTGGAGAGGCGTGATTGGGAAGAATGGCCGCCCGGATCTGAACCCGAGTGGTATTTTGTTATTGGACTTTTGTGCTCGTCACAGATTGTCAATAACAAACACCAAGTTCAAACATAAGGGTGTCCATATGTGCACTTGGCACCAGGACACCCTAGGCCGCAGTTCCATGATCGATTTTGTAGTTGTGTCATCGGATTTGCGGTCTCATGTTTTGGACACTCGGGTGAAGAGAGGGGCGGAGCTTTCTACCGATCACCACCTGGTGGTGAGTTGGCTGCGATGGTGGGGGAGGATGCCGGACAGACCTGGCAGGCCCAAACGCATTGTGAGGGTTTGCTGGGAACGCCTCCGGAAGAACTTTGAACATGTCACGAGGGAGGCGCTGGACATTGAGTCTGAGTGGACCATGTTCCGTGCCTCTCTTGTCGAGCCGGCTGATTGGAGCTGTGGCCGCAAGGAGTTTGGTGCCTGTCGTGGCGGTAATCCTAGAACCCACTGGTGGACACCAGCAGTGAGGGATGCCGTCAAGCTGAAGAAAGAGCCTATCGGGTCCTTTTGGCTCATGGGACTCCAGAGGCAGCCAACAGGCCAAGCGAAGTGCGGCTTCAGCGGTCGCAGAGGCAAAAACTCGGACATGGGAGGAGTTTGGAGAAGCCATGGAAAACGACTTCCAGACGGCTTCGAAGCAATTCTGGACCACCATCCGCCGGCTCAAGGAGGGGCAGCAGTGCACTGTAACACCGTGTATGGTGAGGATGGTGCGCTGCTGACCTCTACTGCAGCTGTTATTGATCGGTGGAGGGAATACTTCGAAGACCTCCTTAATCCCACCAACATGTCTTCCTATGTAGAAGCAGTGCCTGGGGAATCTGTGGTGGGCTCTCCTATTTCTGGGGCTGAGGATGCCAAGGTAGTTAAAAAGCTCCTCAATGGCAACGCCCTGGGGGTGGATGAGATCCGTCCGGAGTTCCTTAAGGCTCTGGATGCTGTGGGGCTGTCTTGGTTGACAAGATTCTGCAACATCGCGTGGACATCGGGGGCGGTACTTCTGGATTGGGAGACCGGGGTGGTGGTTCCTCTCTTTAAGAAGGGGAACCAGAGGGTGTGTTTCAACTATCGTGAGATCACACTCCTCAGTCTTCCCGGTAAGGTCTACTCATGTGTAGTGGAGAAGAGGCTACGCCGGATAGTCGAACCTCGGATTCAGGAGGAACAGTGTGGTTTACGTCCTGGTCGTGGAACTGCGGACCAGCTTTATACTCTCGGCAGGGTCCTTGAGGGTGCATGGGAGTTTGCCCAACCAGTCTACATGTGCTTTATGGACTTGGAGAAGGCATTCGACCATTTACCCCTGGAAGTCCTGTGGGGAGTGCTTAGAGAGTATGGGGTAACGGACTGTCTTATTGTGGCGGTTCGCTCCCTTTGCAAGAGTCAGAGCTTGGTCCGCATTGCCGGCAGTAAGTCGGACCCGTTTCCAGTGAGGGTTGGACTCCGCCAAGGCTGCCCTTTGTCACCGATTCTGTTCATAACCTTTATGGACAGAATTTCTAGGCGCAGTCAGGGCGTTGAGGGGATCCGGTTTGGTGTCTGCAGGATTAGGTCTCTGCTATTTGCAGATGATGTGGTCCTGATGGCTTCATCTGGCCAAGATCTTCAGCCCTCACTGGATCGGTTTGCAGACGAGTGTGAAGTGACTGGGATGTGAATCAGCACCTCCAAGTCCGAGTCCATGGTTCTCGCCCGGAAAAGGGTGGAGTGCCATCTCCGGGTTGGGGAGGAGATCTTGCCCCAAGTGGAGGAGTTCAAGGACCTCAGAGTCTTGTTCACGAGTGAGGGAAGAGTGTGAAATTGCAGTGACGTTTGTCAAAACTTTTACACTTTTCTAAAGAAAAAAAAAACATCCAAAAATATATACTGACTATTTTGATTCAAAAAGATTAGTCGTGATGTAAGGATGTGAGTGGTCACCAAGCGACATTTTTGTGACATACTCGCACCTCAAAAAGCAGAGACCGTAGGCAACGTGCAGTTAAGAGGGGTCTTTAAGGCAAACACAAAGTTCTTTTTTTTTAGATAAGATAAATAAATCTTTTCTTGGATAAAAAAGAAAGTAAAACAATATAAAAATAATTATATATATATATATATATATATATATATATATATATATAATAGTAATTAAATGAAAATGTTAGTGGACCAGCAGCACAAACAATCAAGTGTGCTTCAGGGACTGTGTCTCTTGCAGAAGTGTTGTCCATGTTGTGGGAACCAGAATATTGGTAGCAGAAAGAAACAACCCCTTTTGTGTGAGTGGGTGTGTATGAGTGTGAATGTGGGAGGGAGGGGTTTGTTTTGGGTTGATGCACTAGTTGAAAGTGTATCGTGTGTTTTTTTCTATGTTGATTTAATAAAAATAAAAAAAAATAAAAAAAAGTAATTGTACAGCATTCACAATTAGCATGCAACACAAACAGTTAGCAATGAAATGCAAACATTTGCAATGATCCAGCTCTGGAGGGAAGGCGAGGCTGGCATATATATCTCTTTGATTAGCGATCAGAAGCAGGGGAGTCTCCTGATCGCTAATCAGAGGCAGGGGAGCGAGACAGCGCTAAGACCAGAGTGGTGGAGCCAAACAGGAAGTGAACTGAAATAAGCAATAATAAACACAAGAGTAAAAGTCAGAGCTGACGTGACAATTTTATTCAAATGTGCATGGCCATAACCATCCTGAACGGACTGCCCCATTGTCCCTCATAACTGCCTTCTCTTCGGTGCAATAACCCATTCCACCAACCACCCTGTTTTTGTTTTGTTTTGTTTTTTCATGTATATATTAATTTTTTCTAGCATGCACACATCGCACTGTATGGAATGGCCTCAATCTCGTTACCTTGCGTAATGACAATAAAGCTGATTCTGATTCTGATTCTGATTCTTTATTTATTAATACGTATTGGTATGTCAGACTTAGCTTTGTCGTGGTTTAACTCGTATCTTACTGACAGGATGCAATGCGTCTCCCATAATAATGTGACCTCGGACTATGTTAAGGTAACGTGCGGAGTTCCTCAGGGTTCGGTTCTTGGCCCTGCACTCTTTAGTATTTACATGCTGCCGCTAGGCGACATCATACGCAAATACGGTGTTAGCTTTCACTGTTATGCTGATGACACCCAACTCTACATGCCCCTAAAGCTGACCAACACGCCGGATTGTAGTCAGCTGGAGGCGTGTCTTAATGAAATTAAACAATGGATGTCCGCTAACTTCTTGCAACTCAACGCCAAGAAAACGGAAATGCTGATTATCGGTCCTGCTAAACACCGACATTTATTTAATAATACCACCTGAACATTTGACAACCAAACAATTACACAAGGCGAATCAGTAAAGAATCTGGGTATTATCTTCGACCCAACTCTCTCGTTTGAATCACACATTAAGAGTGTTACTAAAACGGCCTTCTTTCATCTCCGTAATATCGCTAAAATTCGTTCTATTTTATCCACTAGCGACGCTGAGATCATTATTCATGCGTTCGTTACGTCTCGTCTCGACTACTGTAACGTATTATTTTCGGGTCTCCCTATGTCTAGCATTAAAAAATTACAGTTGGTACAAAATGCGGCTGCTAGACTTTTGACAAGAACAAGAAAGTTTGATCATATTACGCCTATACTGGCTCACCTGCACTGGCTTCCTGTGCACTTAAGATGTGACTTTAAGGTTTTACTACTTACGTATAAAATACTACACGGTCTAGCTCCGTCCTATATTGTCGATTGCATTGTACCATATGTCCCGGCAAGAAATCTGCGTTCAAAGAACTCCGGCTTATTAGTGATTCCCAGAGCCCAAAAAAAGTCTGCGGGCTATAGAGCGTTTTCTATTCGGGCTCCAGTACTATGGAATGCCCTCCCGGTAACAATTAGAGATGCTACCTCAGTAGAAGCATTTAAGTCCCATCTTAAAACTCATTTGTATACTCAAGCCTTTAAATAGCCCCCCTGTTAGACCAGTTGATCTGCCGTTTCTTTTCTTTTCTCCTCTGCTCCCCTTTTCCTTGAGGGGGGGGGGGCACAGGTCCGGTGGCCATGGATGAAGTGCTGGCTGTCCAGAGTCGGGACCCGGGGTGGACCGCTCGCCTGTGCATCAGCTGGGAACATCTCTGCGCTGCTGACCCGTCTCCGCTCGGGATGGTGTCCTGCTGGCCCCACTATGGACTGGACTCTTACTATTATGTTGGATCCACTATGGACTGGACTCTCACAATATTATGTCAGACCCACTCGACATCCATTGCTTTCGGTCTCCCCTAGAGGGGGGGGATTACCCACATATGCGGTCCTCTCCAAGGTTTCTCATAGTCATTCACATCGACGTCCCACTGGGGTGAGTTTTTCCTTGCCCGTATGTGGGCTTTGTACCGAGGATGTCGTTGTGGCTTGTGCAGCCCTTTGAGACACTTGTGATTTAGGGCTATATAAATAAAGATTGATTGATTGATTGATTGATTCAGATGTAGCTGCTTTGCAATCATTTCAATAATTGTAGGCTTGATCACTTTAGTGCACTTGAAATGTATAAAAAAAAAAAGCTGGGCCTGATGAGAGTTTAAGCTGATGATTATACCCTAAAAATATCTTAGCCAAATTAAAAAAAATGTATTAGCTCTTTTACTTCCATCTTGTGAACATGTGAATTACTGCAAAACATCTTTAAACAAAGTATTGGGAGTATGCCCATTATACCTGTACAGGAAAAGTAAATAACTAATATAGTATTCAGTAAACTTTCTGTTAAGTCCTTCATTTTTTTAATGCTGTTAGTAGAATTATTTTTGTCTATTGATCCATAAGAACATTGGTGAGGTCAGAGGTCACTGAGGTTTTTGATTGATTGATTGAAACTTGTATTAGTAGATTGCACAGTACAGCACATATTCCGTACAATTGACCACTAAATGGTAACACCCGAATATGTTTTTCAACTTGTTTAAGTCGGAGGCCACTTAAATTGATTCATGATACAGGTCTTGTTGTAGTTCAACCCCAAAGGTGTTTGATGGGGATTATCCACACCACACTACCTGAACCTTGCTTTTTTCACTCATACTGGCCTCGGTCCCCACAATGTCGGAACTACGGAATGGTCCAAAATATATTGGTAAGATGAAGAACTGACATTTTAAGGGGTCGATGAACAATATTGGTGAAGTTATGTCGTTATAGCAGGCTGGTTTTCATTAAGGGCCACATTGCAGTTTTGGCTGCTATCAGCATGTAACAACAAATATATATGAATTTGCCCATGCATTTGATTATTATAGATATTTTTTCATGTACACTGTAAACAAATATTTAGATTTTACAGTAAACAGTTGGTAATTCAGTCACCAAAATGTTACTGTAAAATATGAAGGGTTTTTTTTACAACCTATTACGGTAAATGGAAAAACAGTACTGCTGTTTTTTTTACGGAAACCATTCGCCAGAATTTTGGTGGCTTTTACAACACATTTTTGTATATGGAAAAACAGTAGCACTGTTTTGTTAATTCTGGCAACTGAGCTGTCAGTTTTTTACTGTTCAAAAAACTTGTTACCGTTTTTGCATTTATAGCAAACAACAATTGCACTTCTACAATAAAAAAAACAAACTGGCAGCTCAGTCGACAGAATTTTAGTCCGGTGATATGCTGTACAAACTACCGTAAATTTAATCTAAAATCCATTGTCATATATACGGCATAGAATTTGGTGGATAGCTTGCTTTAAGTCAAGCAGATATTTAAGTATTTATTTCTATTTAGAACAATGGTTCTCGCCCGGAAAAGGGTGGAGTGCCATCTCCGGGTTGGGGAGGAGATCTTGCCCCAAGTGGAGGAGTTCAAGTACCTCGGAGTCTTGTTCACGAGTGAGGGAAGAGTGGATCGTGAGATCGACAGGCGGATCGGTGCGGCGTCTTCAGTAATGCGGACGCTGTATCGATCCGTTGTGGTGAAGAAGGAGCTGAGCCGGAAGGCAAAGCTCTCAATTTACCGGTCGATCTACGTTCCCATCCTCACCTATGGTCATGAGCTTTGGGTTATGACCGAAAGGACAAGATCACGGGTACAAGCGGCCGAAATGAGTTTCCTCCGCCGGGTGGCGGGGCTCTCCCTTAGAGATAGGGTGAGAAGCTCTGTCATCCGGGGGGAGCTCAAAGTAAAGCCGCTGCTCCTCCGCATCGAGAGGAGCCAGATGAGGTGGTTCGGGCATCTGGTCAGGATGCCACCCGAGCGCCTCCCTAAGGAGGTGTTTAGGGCATGTCCGACCGGTAGGAGGCCACGAGGAAGACCCAGGACACGTTGGGAAGACTATGTCTCCCGGCTGGCCTGGGAACGCCTCGGGATCCCCCGGGAGGAGCTGGACGAAGTGGCTGGGGAGAGGGAAGTCTGGGCTTCCCTGCTTAGGCTGCTGCCCCCGCGACCCGACCTCGGATAAGCGGAAGAAGATGGATGGATGGATGGATGGATAGAACAAAATAAATGGTTTGAAAATTCTGAAAATATAATATTTGTTGCAATATTGGATAATATTAAAGCTTAAAAGGTATGTAATTTCATGCACTGCATATTTTTTTTTCTGTCGAAATAGAAAGAAATACATTTACCTTATTTTTCTGACTATAAGTCGCAGTTTTTTTCATGGTTTGGCCGGGCTCCAGTGCAACTTATATATGTTTTTTTCCTTCTTTATTATGCATTTTCGGCAGGTGCGACTTATACTCCGGTGCGACTTATACTCCGAAAAATACGGTAGTAAGAAAAGATCAGGTATTTTATTGACGCATGCTAGTTCCAGGTGTTCGCAGGCCATCAAAAATAATGTGACGGGCCAGATCTGGCCCCCGGTCCTTAATTTTGACACCTGTGCCTTACAGTGTGGTGCTCTGCAGAATTTATTAGTGAGCACTGTCACAATTTACAGCGTGTACTTGTCTTCAGTTTCTCCTAAACTCTGTGTGAATGAACACATTCAACTTGAACAAAAACATCTGTTTGCAATGTGTATCTACATAGGATGAGAACAAGCTGGACCAGTGGTCTCTCAGGAAAACTTACTAATGAAATGTTATGTGAGAGGGCTCCTTAGAGATGTCAGCTGTCACTTGATATCCGCGAGCAACTGTTTGGCTTTGTTACCCGACACAACAACACTAGTCAAGCAGATCGTGTATGCGGTAGATAGCTATGCTGAGGTTACAGTAGGACAGTGGTTCTTAACCTGGGTTCGATCGAACCCTAGGGGTTCGGTGAGTCGGCCTCAGGGGTAAAGAGCAGAGGTGTGGACTCGAGTCACATGACTTGGACTCGCGTCAGACTCGAGTCATGAATTTGATGACTTTAGACTCGACTTGACAAAATGTAAAAAGACTTGCAACTCGACTTAGACTTTAACATCAATGACTTGTGACTTCACTTGGACTTGAGCCTTTTGAATTGACATGACTTGACATGACTTGCTACTTTCCCCAAAACCCAAAGATGAAAAAGTTATTCGGGAGCGCTCCGTATTTTTCATTGTGTACTTGTCTATCAGCGTTGTGTGTGTCAGCTGGTGTGGTCTCAGTACAACAGCCAATCAAATTAGATCTACTTTGTTTTCATCACACAGCATTCATCCAATCAAATTGCAGGACAACCAACGAAGAAGACATGTCCAAACCACACGCCAGTGAACAAAAAATGATACCTCAAATACTTTCGTTTGGGTATAAAAATTACGAGGTGGTCAACACAAAACGGTTTGCAGTATGCAACACATGCGGTTCGAAAATTACTGATGAAGAGGCAACAACTTCCAACTTCGTCCGGCATTTGAAGTTGCACAAAGAACGGTAAGTTTTGAATGTAAGATAACGTTTATTGGCTAAGTAACGTGACTTGTATTTGCTGTGTAGTTAAATCAGTGAGGCTGTAAACTCACTGCTAACGTTATAACGTTATTGCAAACACGGGAATCTGTTGCAGTTCACTACCTTATTCATACTTTTTGTTCAGTGATTTTTTTCAAGCAGGGTTACGTTAGTCAATATATCACACGTAACGTTAGATGGCGGTCAGCAGCACCGCGTATTTTAGCCACCTAAAAAAAGACAAAAATAGTCAAATAAAGGTAAAACAAATACTACGCCCCCATCGTGCACAAATGACTGACAGACTCTTGGCTAATTTGGTCTTTTACAAATGCAATGCAGCATAGGGCCTGACATATAAAAAGTACAACTTTTTTGTTATGTTCACATATATGTCATGTTTTTTCAATGTTAACATTTTTGTACAAATAAGTACATTTGCACTTTATTTTTCAATGTGTTTGTTCTGTAAAGGAATGAGTTAATGTTTAAAATGACTGGTTAATAGTGCTATTATAAAGTGCAATGTCAGCACAATTTTCTTTCCTGCAATTTAAAATGCACTTGTTTTAATAAATAAATACAGCGTTTGAAAAGCATACACAATCTGTGTTAATATATTAGTCTGTGGTTAAAAGGACTTGAAAGGACTCGAAACTCAAAATGCAGGACTTAGGACTTGACTTGAGACTTTCCAGTCTTGACTTTGGACTTGACTCTGGGCTTGCCTGTCTTGACTCGGGACTTGACTCGGACTTGAGGGCAAAGACTTGAGACTTACTTGTGACTTGCAAAACAATGACTTGGTCCCACCTCTGGTAAAGAGTCATCCAACTTTTCGTGTAAATAAAAACTTCTCCCTGTCAGCGTATTATGGATACTCCCCAAACAATGTTCCCTCTAATTTTCCATCTGATTTGCAGGTTTTTTGATTGATTGATTGAAACTTTTACTAGCACATTGCAAAGGAAGAGAATACACAGAAAAGTTTACACAGTACAGTACATATTCCGTACAATTGACCACTAAATGGTAACACCCCAATAAGTTTTTCAACTTGTTTAAGTCGGGGTCCACGTTAATCAATTCATGGTAAGGTGTGTAATTTGTTGTGAGTTTATGCACTGTGTTGGGTTTGTTCTTTGAACAAGGTGATGTTCATGCACGGTCCATTTTGTGCACCAGTAAAAAAACATACAACTTTTTCTTGAATTTGAAAAAAATATATATTTTTCACTAAAGAAGGGTTCGGTGAATGCGCATATGAAACTGGTGGGGTTCGGTACCTCCAACAAGGTTAAGAACCACTGCAGTAGGAAGAGGATTCATACGGCCCCATTCGTCACGGTTTTCCTGACACGTTAAATGTGACGAGTAGGGTGGTGGGAGATGAGGCGGTGCACTATCTACTTTAGCCACCAGATGGCAGTAAAGTATCGAATATCTTAAATTGTGTTTTGTGGTAATTCCAACTTTGAACACAGCGTCAGTTGCTATGTAGAATGGCACTTTCCATCATTTTCAGCAGACTGCTTCGCAAAATTATTAATCCCCCACCCCCCTTTCCGTGAGATTCACGCAAAAATGGGGCCATTTGAATCCCTTCCCTACTATACGCTCCGAGACCAGTGTTGTTTTCATCAACGATGACAAAATTATATCATTGACACCCTTTTTTTCATGTATAATGTGTGACACTCTTTTGCGGTAAAGTAGGGCATCGTATCATGAAAAAAAATATATAACTTGCAGGCACACGACATTGAACACAATGTTGATTATACACACATGTCCTTTAAAACAATGTCGCAAAATAATTGTATTTGTAAATTAAGACAACTTTGGATCCACGTTGTGGGTTAGGATATTACCAAATTTCAAAGGTCAAATCAACGTCACAATCTGACAATAAACGTTGTCAAAAAGCATGTTGTAGCAACGTTGTATTTGTGTTGGAAAATATTGTTTGGGAAATTACTAAAATTAAATGGTCAGATCAACGGGGGGGGGGGGGGTTGGGGGAGGAGTATATTTACAGCTAGAATTCACCAAGTCAAATATTTCATATATATATATATATATATATATATATATATATATATATATATATAAACAAATACTTGACTTTCAGTGAATTCTAGCTATATACATATATTTATTTTACTATATATATATATATATATATACATATAAATAAAATAAATACTTGAATTTCAGTGTTCATTTATTTACACATATACACACACATAACACTCATCTACTCATTGTTGAGTTAAGGGTTGAATTGTCCATCCTTGTTCTATTCTCTGTCACTATTTTTCTAACCATGCTGAACACCCTCTCTGATGATGCATTCTGCTTCGTCTCCTTGTTGTGTGCGCAGTTGTGCACTGCACTCTCTAAAAGCCCTAGATGTTATTGTCACATATGCATGTACAGTAGATGACAGTATTGTCCTGTTTAATAGTGTCACAACATTGCTGTTTACGGCAGACGGACTGCTTTACGGTAGACGAAAATGTGACTGCTGTTGTTGTGTGTTGTTACCGCTCGGATAGGACGTTAATGAAACTGCCTAGCAATAAACCCACATAAGCAACCAAGAAACATTCTACAGTTATAACATGATTGAGCAGGCACGCTGTTTATATTGTGGGAAAGCGGACGTGAAAACAGGCTGTCGACATGTCACTCAGGTCCGCCTGAATTTCGGGAGATTTTCGGGAGAAAATTTGTCCCGGGAGGTTTTCGGGAGAGGCACTGAATTTCTGGAGTCTCCCGAAAATATGGATCAACGTCAGAACTTGACATTGATTGCATAGTTGCATATATACAGTAGGCTGCAGAAACCTAAGAAAGTATCCACTTACAAACGTGATTATTCAGATTCCTGCGTCATGAGCTAAATTTAATTATTTTTTTGTGACCACTAGGTGTCGCCAACAAACAAATTACCACTCTACTTCAAATGCATAAGTCTGTCAATTGGTTAGTGATTTTCATAGCTGTCAATGTTCTCCTAGTACCTACGTGTCAAAGTCAAGGCCCGTGGGCCAGATTCGGCCCGCGAATGAATGATCTATGGCCCCTGGGATGATATTTGATTAGTATTAGAACCGGCCCGCAAGCCACAGCCCCAGGGACCCCATCAAGTCATGAAAATGGGGTCCCATAGTAAATTTTGGGGGTCCCAACTTTTTGTAAGCGTTTTGAAAACAAACAATAAATGTATGCATTATCCTGTTATATCTCACATTCTATATTGTGTTTTGGGAAAAGGTTGTCATAAACGTTACTTTATTAATTAAACAATAATACAAAAGAAAAAACATTTTTATGCATATGTTAATTTATTCAGTTATAAACATTCATTCACTTTCTTCTTTCCTTCATGGATCTGAACTTTACCGCTGCCGGTATTTTTTTTCTATATTTTTATTGTAATATTTGTTCTATGTTTGGCCAAAGTAAGACAAAGAAAACATTCTAAAGTTGTCTTTATTTTTTTAGTTTTAATGCCATGATTTTAATAGTCCGGCCCGCGTGTGCACAGATTTTCCTCCATGCGTCCCCTGAGCTAAAATGAGTTTGACACCCCTGTCTTAGTGATTTCACTTGATCAAACCTTTTCTACATTTCACAATACAAAATAATAAAAGTATGTACCGTATTTTTCGGACTATAAGTCGCAGTTTTTTTTCATAGTTTGGCCGGGGGTGAGACTTATACTCAGGAGCGACTTATGTGTGAAATTATTAACACATTAGCGTAAAATATCAAATAATATTATTTAGCTCATTCATGTAAGAGACTAGACGTATAAGATTTCATGGGATTTAACGATTAGGAGTGACAGATTGTTTGGTAAACGTATAGCATGTTCTATATGTTATAGTTATTTGAATGACTCTTACCATAATATGTTACGTTAACATACCAGGCACGTTCTCAGTTGGTTATTTATGCCTCATATAACGTACACTTATTCAGCCTGTTGTTCACTATTCTTTATTTATTTGAAATTGCCTTTCAAATGTCTATTCTTGGTGTTGGGTTTTATCAAATACATTTCCCCAAAAAATGCCACTTATACTCCAGTGCGACTTATATATGTTTTTTTCCTTCTTTATTATGCATTTTCGGCCGGTGCGACTTATACTCCGGAGCGACTTATACTCCGAAAAATACAGTACTATGATTCATACTGATATTGTATCGAATTAATATTGGTATCGGTCAATACTAAAAGCTTCGATAACGGTAAGAGGAGTGGTCAAAAATTCAACAAGAAGCTTGTGGATGGGTACCAAAAGCGCGTTATTGCAGTGAAACGTGCCAAGGGACATGTAAGCAAATATTAACATTGCTGTATGTATACTTTTGACCCAGCAGATTTGCTCACATTTTCAATAGACCCATAATAAATTCATAAAAGAACCAAACTTCATGAATGTTTTTTGTGACCAACAAGTATGTGCTCCAATCACTCTATCACAAAAAAATAAGAGTTGTAGAAGTTATTGGAAACTCAAGACAGCCATGACATTATGTCCTTTACAAGTGTATCAATCAATCAATCTTTATTTATATAGCCCTAAATCACAAGTGTCTCAAAGGGCTGCACAAGCCACAACGACATCCTCGGTACAAAGCCCACATACGGGCAAGGAAAAACTCACCCCAGTGGGACGTCGATGTGAATGACTATGAGAAACCTTGGAGAGGACCGCATATGTGGGTAACCCCCCCCCCTCTAGGGGAGACCGAAAGCAATGGATGTCCAGTGGGTCTGACATAATATTGTGAGAGTCCAGTCCATAGTGGATCCAACATAATAGTAAGAGTCCAGTCCATAGTGGGGCCAGCAGGACACCATCCCGAGCGGAGACGGGTCAGCAGCGTAGAGATGTTCCCAGCCGATGCACAGGCGAGCGGTCCACCCCGGGTCCCGACTCTGGACAGCCAGCACTTCCTCCATGGCCACCGGACCTGTGCCCCCGCCCCTCAAGGAAAAGGGGAGCAGAGGAGAAAAGAAAAGAAACGGCAGATCAACTGGTCCAACAGGGGGGCTATTTAAAGGCTAGAGTATACAAATGAGTTTTAAGATGGGACTTAAATGCTTCTACTGAGGTAGCATCTCTAATTGTTACCGGGAGGGCATTCCATAGTACTGGAGCCCGAATAGAAAACGCTCTATAGCCCGCAGACTTTTTTTGGGCTCTGGGAATCACTAATAAGCCGGAGTTCTTTGAACGCAGATTTCTTGCCGGGACATATGGTACAATGCAATCGACAAGATAGGACGGAGCTAGACCGTGTAGTATTTTATACGTAAGTAGTAAAACCTTAAAATCACTTCTTAAGTGCACAGGAATATGATCAAACTTTCTTGTTCTTGTCAAAAGTCTAGCAGCCGCATTTTGTACCAACTGTAATTTTTTAATGCTAGACATAGGGAGACCCGAAAATAATACGTTACAGTAGTCGAGACGAGACGTAACGAACGCATGAATAATGATCTCAGCGTCGCTAGTGGATAAAATAGAACGAATTTTAGCGATATTACGGAGATGAAAGAAGGCCGTTTTAGTAACACTCTTAATGTGTGATTCAAAGGAGAGAGTTGGGTCGAAGATAATACCCAGATTCTTTACTGATTCGCCTTGTGTAATTGTTTGGTTGTCAAATGTTAAGGTGGTATTATTAAATAAATGTCTGTGTTTAGCAGGACCGATAATCAGCATTTCCGTTTTCTTGGCGTTGAGTTGCAAGAAGTTAGCGGACATCCATTGTTTAATTTCATTAAGACACGTGTACACTTTTGACCACGACTGTATAGATGTCTCTTTCTGGAATGGAAACGTAGGTGCCGCTGTATTACTGACTGTGCGAGGGTAATACTTTCTTGGCAAAAAATGGAAAAAAAAGATGAGTAACATACGAGCTCCGAACCTGATTTCCTCTTGCAGGCAGCTGCAGCCGCAAAGGTAAAGTAATGCCTGGACTTTGTTTACATGAAGGCTGCTCAATATCTTCTGACCAGGGGGTTCTGACTCAACAGCAGGAAATGAAACAGGCAGTTTCTGCTGCTGAGGGGCACATATGGAGCCACTTTGATTTGGCTTATTTGGAATGCATCAAATGAAACCCTGGAATCTATTTGGGAGAAGAACCGCTGTTGCCTTTCATCAGTCTTAAATTGGGGCCGAGTGAAAGTTTGTGAAAGTTGTTGAAGGCAAATGGCATGTGCAGCTTCGAGCTCAGGCAAAGCCTGCGCCCGGGTGCACCAGGTCACGTTCACCTTTCAGTGGTGCCTTCATTTTTATGACTCTTGATTTATGGTACTCTCATAGCCTGAGGCTAAATGGATTCCAGTGTCATTTTAACAACCTCATCATGTGCATGTCAACGCTGGCACATACAACTAAATACTAAAAAACTTGTCGGACTTTTCAGCTCAACATGACACATATGAAGGGGTTAAATAATTGACTTTTCAGCTTAACATGACACATATGAAGGGGTTAAATACTTGACTTTTCAGCTCATCATGACCAGTGTTGGGACTAACGCGTTACAAAGTAACGCGTTACTGTAACGCCGTTAGTTTCGGCGGTATCTAGTAATCTAACGCGTTATTTTTTATATTCAGTAACTCAGTTACCTCGTGGCCTCCTACCGGTCGGACATGCCCTAAACACCTCCTTAGGGAGGCGCTCGGGTGGCATCCTGACCAGATGCCCGAACCACCTCATCTGGCTCCTCTCGATGTGGAGGAGCAGCGGCTTTACTTTAAGCTCCCCCCGGATGACAGAGCTTCTCACCCTATCTCTAAGGGAGAGACCCGCCACCCGGCGGAGGAAACTCATTTCGGCCGCTTGTACCCGTGATCTTGTCCTTTCGGTCATAACCCAAAGCTCATGACCATAGGTGAGGATGGGAACGTAGATCGACCGGTAAATTGAGAGCTTTGCCTTCCGGCTCAGCTCCTTCTTCACCACAACGGATCGATACAGCGTCCGCATTACTGAAGACGCCGCACCGATCCGCCTGTCGATCTCACGATCCACTCTTCCCTCACTCGTGAACAAGACTCCGAGGTACTTGAACTCCTCCACTTGGGGCAAGATCTCCTCCCCAACCCGGAGATGGCACTCCACCTTTCCCAGGACACGTTGGGAAGACTATGTCTCCCGGCTGGCCTGGGAACGCCTCGGGATCCCCCGGGAGGAGCTGGATGAAGTGGCTGGGGAGAGGGAAGTCTGGGCTTCCCTGCTTAGGCTGCTGCCCCCGCGACCCGACCTCGGATAAGCGGAAGAAGATGGATGGATGGATGGAACTCAGTTACCGTTACTACATGATGCGTTACTGCGTTATTTTACGTTACTTTTTATGTAGTATAAAGTGTGTTTTATCGGAGCGCTGCTGTGTCATCGTTCTGATTCTTCTTGTGTCACAAGCCGGAGAAGAGAGAGAGACATGCGCTCTGTGTGTGTGAGTGTGAGTGTGGGGAGGGAGGAGAGGGAGGAGGAGGAGGGGGGCGTGTCTGATCATGGCGGAGCCAGAAGTCGAGTTTGCTAACATGGAGATATTTTCACTACTTTTCTTTTGTCGAGCACAAAGAAAATACAATTTTAGTTAAATGTAAATTGTGCTTTGGATCAAAGATCCCATCTACTGCCCAAAACAGCAATGCAAATCTGCTGAAACGAGCTACATAAGCAACATGCTTCGACGAAGCTAGTAAAGAGAGACAGAGACTCTGATGCCACTTCACCTCCACCACCACCACCACTTAAGGATTAACTTTGCCTCTGCTCATCGTTCAGCGCTGAAGGTACACACACTCTGTCAATCAATGTTCCCTCTAATTGTTCATGTGTGTGAGCAAACGCAAAAACTCCCTGAGCATTGAGTGGATCGAGCCCATGTGAGCAACATCACACGTGCACACTGTGGCTACACCAGCAGCAAACCTGTCCCAAACCTGACTAAATAACAAGTTCAATCACCATCCATCCATTTTCTACCGCTTGTCCCTTTCGGGGTTGCTGGAGCCTATCTCATCTGCATTCGGGCGGAAGGCTGGGTACACCCTGGACAAGTCCACCCCCATTGCAAGGCCAACACAGATAGACAGACAACATTCTCTTATTATTATAATCAAATGACAGCAGTCATTTCCATTTCTAATATAAGTGTTTAGGCCCACTTACAATGACAATAACAAAAAATATTGTTTTTCATGAACTGTGCACTTGTATTGTTTGTCTGGGTGGAGGTCCTGCTTTGGAAATAATTTGTACCCCTTTCAGACATTGCATTTAGTTCCCATTAAAACATTCACATGTTGCACAATGAAATGTAAGCAGGGGATCATGTGTACATTCCTGCAACTTCCCGTTTGTAAAAAATATATTTTTATTAGTATGTATTTAATATATTAACAGCATTTAATGATTAATATTTATAAATTAAGATTCCTAATAAATGACACTAGAATAAGCACACATTTGATTGGTAAATCATAGAGTAACGACCTGGAATCACACTTTATGTGTGGCTTTAAACGCATCACTGGCTAAGTGCCATATGTGCATGTGTTGGCGCAAGTGAGAAAGAGCGAGCGGCTGCTGTTGATATAACAGTGATGTGTTTATGGCCGACAATAAAGAGTTTTGCTCAGTTAAGTGATGGATGGAATTCATGTCCTCAAAGCGTCTCGACAGACTTATTATTATATTTGAACAATGATGACGCAAATGGTTTTCTCTGTCGTGTCCGTGTCGTGTCGAAAATTGTTATGCGCTTATTTTTTTATTTGATTTTGTGCGTGGCATAGATTTGCCGTGCGCAGAGGACGCTTGAGCAGTGCGCAATTGCACAGGCGCGCTCCTTAGAGGGAACTTTGCTGTCAATTCTCTTATATACTCTTTCATTTTAGACTTCTAGAGTGTTTGATTATCACATCACTCTAAATGTATAGACTATAAAGTTCACAAACATAAAGAGGGATCCTAGTGGGCCAGGCCAATCTTTCCTTATCTCTAAACTAAAACTGGGGAAATGTGTAGAGTGTTCTGGGCTTCAGACATGATTTTGTGTCAGAATTTCTTGAGGAAAAAATGCCTGGTTAGGCTTTGTGTATGTAGTGTGTGCCTTTCTTGCTTTACAGCTATGCTGTTATTATGCTGTTTGTTACTTATGTATGTTATGTTGCAGCTATTTAAAATAGTTTTGTCAATTTGTTCTGGCCAGAAACAAATTGGCCCTTGTAACATATCTTTGTCTTTGTGTGTTGTATGTCGACCACATTGCTTAGCAGAGTTCAGTGATACAAATGCATGTCAAGTTGATTAACAGATTGTATTATTCTCCAGTGCAATAACAGTACTGAAATGAAGGCTAAAAGGGCATTAATTGGAGCTTTAAAAAAAAAAGAAGAAAAAAAGAAGTAACTAAATAGTTACTTTTCACAGTAACGCATTACTTTTTGGTGTAAGTAACTGAGTTAGTAATCAAATCAAATCAAATCAACTTTATTTATAGAGCACATTTAAAATTTACCACATGGGTAGCCAAAGTGCTGTACAATGAGCAGGTTAAAAGATAAAACGAGTACCGAGCAAACACAACACAACACAAACAGAACACGATAAAAAATAAATAATTAAAATAGAATTAATAAAAACATAAAAACAAAAACAGGATCACAGCAGGTGTATTATGGGGCGCCATTGCAGGATGGATATCACTCAGTGTTAAAAGCCATGGAATAAAAGTATGTTTTTAAGAGAGATTTAAAAACAGGAAGAGAGGAGGCTTGTCTAACACTCAGGGGTAGGTCGTTCCAGAGCTTGGGAGCAGCAACGGCGAAAGCTCTGTCACCTCTAAGCTTCAGCCTTGTGTCAGGGACCGTCAACAGCAGCTGATCGGCTGATCTTAAGGATCGGGTGGGGCAGTAAGGCCGAAGGAGGTCGGAGAGATAGGTTGGCGCGAGGTTGTTTAGACATTTAAAAACAAATAAAAGGAGTTTAAAATGTATTCGGTAACGCACAGGGAGCCAGTGAAGGGACACTAAAATAGGGGTGATGTGCTCACGTCTGCGGGTCTGTGTTAGCAGACGAGCAGCAGAGTTCTGCACGAGCTGCAGGCGGGCGAGGGAGGCCTGGCTAATGCCTACATACAGGGCATTACAGTAATCAAGACGAGTCGAGATAAAAGCGTGGATTAATTTCTCAAGATCATGTCTTGATAGAAGCGGTTTCACTTTCGCTATTTGGCGTAATTGATAAAAGCTTTTTTGAACGACGCTGCTGATTTGTTTTTCGAATTTAAAATCTGAGTCAAACTTTACCCCCAGGTTTGTGACAGAGTCGCTGAGATACGGGGTCAGAGTGCCGAGGTCAACGTTGGGGGAGGGAGAGCGACTTGGACCGAACAACATAACTTCTGTTTTATCTTCATTTAGGCTCAGGAAGTTAGCTGAAAGCCAGACTTTGATGTCGTGCAGGCAGTCAATAAGACGTTGAACCGTGTTATTTTGTGCCATGGGAAAATAAATCTGGCAATCATCGGCATAAAAATGAAATGCAATACTGTACTTCCTAAAAATAGAACCAAGGGGGGAGAAGGTAAAGCGCAAATAAAATTGGGGCAAGGATTGAGCCCTGGGGGACCCCATGTGGTAAAGGAGCTGTAGACGACATAAAACTGTCTACTTTTACACAAAAACTCCTGTCGGTTAGGTACGACCGGAACCAGTTGAGGGCGGCGCCCTTAATGCCCACACAGTTCTCAAGACGAGTGATTAAGGTGGCGTGGTCGACGGTGTCGAACGCAGCAGACAGATCTAAAAGCACCAGGACAACATATTTACCAGAATCAGTGGACAGGAGGATATCGTTAAAAACTTTTAGAAGCGCTGACTCTGTGCTGTGGAGGGCTTTAAAACCGGACTGGAACAGCTCAGTGATACCATTATCCTCTAAGAAGGGCAACAACTGACTGTAGACAACCTTCTCTAATATTTTGGAAATGTATAATGTAGTAACTGAGTTACTTTTGAAATGAAGTAACTAGTAACTATAACTAGTTACTGTTTTTCAGTAATTAACCCAACACTGATCATGACACATATGAAGGGGTTAAATAATTGCCAATGACTGAATGCATGCACACAACCTCAAATACCTGACATGGTGTCATTCCAGGTCAGGTGAGAAGCTTCATTATCACTATTTATTTTCTATTTTCTTTGCTATTTTTTCTGCTTTTTGTACCTCATACAAAAGTAAAAGTGATTGACTACAGCCTGTGAGTCAGTTGCCCTTAAATGGTAGAATGCACTCCCTTTAAAAGGCAGTTAAAACACATTTTTTTAAATCATACATTTCTGTAATATAAAATCTTTATTCTTTATTATTATTATTATTATTTTTTTGCAATGTTTCTGCTGTTGCATCTCGCTATATGCTGGTTTTGATTGTAGCATTTAAAGCACTCTGTGAGCTCTCTTCGTAAGAAGTGCTATATAAATACATTTACTTCACACTAAAGGGGCAAAGGCTGATTTTTTTTGTCGTTTCAGTATTTTTTTTCTCTATTTTGGCCATATTTTTTGTTGTGTCACTTCATTATACATTCTTTTTCCGAAGAGGGATTTTCTTCGTGTTGCATTTAAAACAATTTTTGACAGGCGTACAAAACACTGGTAGTTTCATATTGTTCCATACTACTAAGTCCCATCTTAAAACTCATTTGTATACTCTAGCCTTTAAATAGACCCCTTTTTAGACCAGTTGATCTGCCGTCTCTCTTTTCTGCTCTGCCCCCCTCTCCAAGTCGGGACCACTCCTCTGTGCATCAGTTGGTGACGTCTCAGCGCTTCTGACTTGTCTCCACTCAAGATGATCCCCTGCTGGCCCCACTATGGACTGGACTCTCACATTATTAACTACCGTATTTTCCGCACTATAAGGCGCACCGGATTATTAGCCGCACCTTCTATGAATTACATATTTCATAATTTTGTCCACCAATAAGCCGCCCCGGACTATAAGCCGCGCCTACGCTGCGCTAAAGTGAATGTCAAAAAAACGCTGCGCTAAAGTGAATGTCAAAAAAACAGTCAGATAGTTCAGTCAAACTTTAATAATATATTGAAAACCAGCGTTCTAACAACTCTGTCCCAAAATGTACGCAAATGTGCAATCACAAACATAGTAAAATTCAAAATGGTGTAGAGCAATAGTAACATAATGTTGCTCGAACGTTAATGTCACAACACACAAAATAAACATAGCGCTCACCTTCTGAAGTTATTCTTCATTCGTAAATCCTTCGAATTCTTCGTCTTCGGTGTCCGAATTGAAAAGTTGCGCAAGCGTGGTATCCAAAATGGCCGGTTCCGTCTCGTAGAAGTCATCGGGAGTCAGTGTCGCTGTTGTTCTGTGAATCCTTCCTTCCGGAAAGCTCGGACCACAGTTGTGACCGAAATATCTGCCCAGGCATTTACGATCCACTGGCAAATGTTGGCGTATGTCGTCCGAGGCTGTCTGCCCGTCTTAGTGAAGGTGTGTTCGCCTTCGGAGCTGTGTGAAAAAAGCCACCCGGCCTCTTCGCGTAAACTTCCCTTAACCACTCGCTCATCTTTTCTTCATCCATCCATCCCTTCGAGTTAGCTTTTATGATGACGCCGGCTGGAAAGGTCTCTTTTGGCAAGGTCTTCCTTTTGAATATCACCATGGGAGGAAGTTTCTGGCCATTAGCATGGCAAGCTAGAACCACAGTGAAGGATGACTTCTCATTCCCTGTGGTGCGAATATTCACCGTACTTTCTCCCGTTCCACAGTACGGTTCAGTTGCTGTGAAATACGGTAGTAATCCGTGTGCGGATGGAGAGATTGCGTCTTTTTATGAACCGGATCGCTTAGTAGGAGCCATTTTGTGGTCTTTACAGATGTAAACAGGAAATGAAACGTACGGTGATATCCGCGCGTTTTTTCTTCTTCTTCCGGGGGCGGGTAGAAGAAGAAGCGCTTCCTGTTCTATGGGGGCGGGTGCTTTCCTTGGCGGTTGCTTGCGTAGAAGAAGAAGCGCTTCCTGTTCTACCGGGAAAAAAGATGGCGGCTGTTTACCGAAGTTGCGAGATCGAAACTTTATGAAAATTAATCGTAATAAAGCGCACCGGGTTATAAGGCGCACTGTCAGCTTTTGAGAAAAATTGTGGTTTTTAGGTGCGCCTTATAGTGCGGAAAATACGGTAGATCCACTCGGCATCCATTGCACCGGTCACCCAAGGGGGTCCCCACATCTGCGGCCCCGTTCCAAGGTTTCTCGTTGTTCCCATTGGGTTGAGTTTTTTCTTGGGATTTGAGCCGAGGATGTCGTTGTGGCTTGTGCAGCCCTTTGAGACATTTTTGATCAAGGGATATATAAGTAAACTTTGATTGATTGATTGAGATTGATAGTTACTTGACAACACCCCAAAGTCAAACAGGCCAAATTCATTTTCGAAGGGCATTAAAACATTTTGAATTCATATTTTGTTATACTTTTTTGCTCAAATCTCTCAATCAACTGCAGCCCTAAACAAAAATACCAAACATGTTATTTTTATTTCTATTTTCTATCAGCTAAAGTGAAGTAAAGACGGTTTGATGGTTGATGGCGAGGTGCAGTTTTTGTCAGCAGACTCCGCCCACTACAAATAGCTAAGAATAGTTACTGACGCATAGGCCTCTTCAGGTTGACATCATCATGGTGTACCAATTAAGATCAAGATCTGAAATTGTGGCGCAGAGTTGATAATGTTTCGTGTTTTGTGGCGACTATCAGATCAAAGTTTGGCGCCATGCCACACCCACATCTTATGGCATAGGCAAAAATTGTTCGCAATTTTTCCATCACCTCCATGTTTAGTATCTACAATTATAACTCTTTTGGTCAAAGTCCCTAGGAGGAGTTATTTAAAGCACAACCCCTTTTTTTTCCGCAGAAAATGGGCTAAAAACCATCGAAGCGAAGTTTGGCGCCATACCACTCCAACCATGGCGTAGGCAAAATTTGTTCGCAATTTATCATCGCCTATATGTGTAGTATCTGTAATTTTAACCGTGACTCATGTGGTCAAAGTCCCGAGGAGGAGATCCTTAAAGTACGACCCCTTTTTTTCGCTGAAAAATGGAAGACGAAAACCAAGACGGCCGACTTCCTGTTCGTTTTCAGGTATGGCTTCCTGAGACTTTTATGTGTGTCCCGTCACGATAGACTTCACCTGCGATTTTCGTGTCGATACGTGAAACTGGTAGTAAGAGACAATTTAGAAATTTCACAAAATCTATTTCTTGCCATATCTGTCGTGTCTGCATACTATGGGGACTTATCGTGCATGTTAAGGGCCTCACTGTTACGGTTCAAACACCTGCCGCCTCTCAATCTGCTGAGCGCGCCTCGGGACACGTCCACGGGCGTTCCTCTCCTGCAACAGCCGCGCCTCCTCTCACTCTACAATCAACGCACCTGACGCTGATGAGATCCCTGCCTTCATAAGCCATGCGCGTCCTGCGTTCCAGTGCCAGAACGTAGCTACTTGTAGCAGTACAGTAAGCCTTACACGTCTATAGCTTCCTTGCCTATGTGCTTCCCCTCTGTTGTGCTCATTGTGTCTTGTCCTGTGTCGTCATCCAGCAGCCCTTCGTCATTCCCTGGTGTCGAGCTGTGTGTCTCGTCTCCCCGGATCCCTTCTGGAGTTCCTGCTGCCTTCTCGGATCTCTACCTCATGCCTGCCCCCGGACAACGACGCCTCGCTCCAGCCCCTGACCACCTGCCTGTCCCCGGACCTCCGAGCCTGCCTTGCCCTTTCTGGACTTCCGCACCGATCTCAACACGCACCTTGCGGTAACACTCTACATATAATCCCTGCACATAGTCACACCATATATATTTGGATTACCGTATTTTTCGGACTATAAGTCGCAGTTTTTTTCATAGTTTGGCCGGGCTCCAGTGCGACTTATATATGTTTTTTTCCTTCTTTATTATGCATTTTCGGCAGGTGCGACTTATACTCCGGTGCGACTTATACTCCGAAAAATACGGTAGTCACACACTTTATCTTGTATATTAATAAACACGGTGCAAGCTAAACAAAGTCCGTGCCTCCATGCCGTCTCCTTCTCCATTGTACCGTTACACTCACAAAAGGCGTCAGAAAAACACACATCAATTTCAATAGGGCCCTTGAGGGGCTCCGCTGCTTAAGCCTTATTAAACCATGTCAACACAGCTGATTGTGCTATTCCTAAAAGTCACAAATAGCCTCGATCTGCAGCTGCACGTTTACCATTTGTTTGTGCGTGTGTATTATTGCTCTCGGTATTTCCAGGTGGTGGCAGTGGGGGTGAGAGCGGGCATCTCAGTACCAGCTGTGTTTGTGTCTACACTGTTATGTAATGCGTGATGTACACCTGGGATTCCCAAACTGTGGTCCATCAAGTGGAGCACCAAAGATTTGATTCATTATTTAAGCATAGTGTTTTATTTTCGAACATTCAAACAATGTTCCTCTCCAAACTATGTGTAATGTTACAGCGGCCAATAATATTAAATACACTTGTTAAATAAAACCTCTGCCTTGTTTTGAATGAACACTATCCCTAACCCGGGGGCTCTTTAGCGCCGCCCTAGTGGCTCCCTGGAGCATTTTTTTTAAAAGATTGAAAATGGAAAAAGATGGGGATAAAAATTGTTTTTGTTTTAGTATTTTTTTTTGTTTGAGGACAAACATGACACAAACCAATTGTTAGAAAGCCCACTGTTTAATATGTTTGTGGGTATGCTTCACTGATTTGATGAACATCGTTTTGTCCTACTAATTTCGGCGGTTCTTGAACTCACCGTAGTGTGGAGTGACGCAACAGTTTGTTTACATGTAAAATCTTCCACTCCTTCTTTGTCCCATTTTGTCCACCAAACATTTTATACTGTGCGTGAATGCACAAAGGTGCGCTTTGTTGATGTTATTGACTTGTTGGAGTGCTAATCGGGGATATTTGGTCAGTGCATGACTGCAAGCTAATCAATGCTAACATGCTATTTAGGCTAGCTGTATGTACATATTGCATCATCATGCCTCATTTGTAGGTATATTTGAGCTCATGTAATTTCCTTTACTTTTATCCTCTTTGTATATCATTTATTTTTGCATGTCTCATGACACATTATCTGTATGTAATTTTGGCTGCATTTCAGATAGTTGTTTGTGTGCCATGTTGTTCCAGACCACAGCAAACATTAACTTGGACACACACATCTATACCTTTGGCCATTAAAAGCCAGTAATTTCCAGAAGTTATCTCACCTTCTGAGAAGCCTCTGATTTACTAATGATTTCTAAAGTTGTAAAAATGTGTAGAATAAATATTAAATTTCAACATTTCTGTCAACGAAGATTTGCTTCAGTCTGCAACACATAGTCATTTTGATAGTAGGCTAATATAGACACTTATATCATGTGTTGCTTTCATTGTAAGACTTATATACGGCTTTTCATTTTTTGCGGCTCCAGACAGATTTGTTTTTTGTATTTTTTGGTCCAATATGGCTCTTTCAACGTTTTGGGTTGCCGACCCCTGCCCTAACCCTGACCCTAACCCTAACCCAACTGAACAAAATGGGCGTGGGATGCTGTCGCCATTAGAGGGCGCCGCCATCCACATTCAGCATACGAGATCTCGCGAATCCGAGCATAATCACGTGATGAGGGAGGGTTGTAATAAAGCGAACCACAAACAGTTTATTCTGTCCTTCCATAGGAGCAAAAGCAGATAAATTTGGTCATGCCATTAATAACAGACGACAGTTTTGCCTTGATAAACAACTTTATTTTTAGTAGCAAGCAACAATAAGACAGTGACATCATCCCTGGCTGGTCCCTATATCAGCTGGCATTTGACCGAGCTGCCTGTATATCATTCTTTAATATTTTACCCCCAGAATCAGCATTTGTGTGAACAAGGTGAAATGATGTCTGAAAAGTGAAGTTTATTTACAAAGTGCTTTACTCTAGAGATTCAAAGCGCATCTTTAAGCTACATTTAAACCAGTGTGGGTGGCACTGGGAGCAGATGGGTAAAGTGCCTTGCCCAAGAACACAACGGAGGTAACTGGGAATGGCGAAAACAGGGCTTGAAACTGGAAACCCTCAAGTTGCTGGCATGGCCGCTCTAGCAACCTAGCCACCCCGCCTCAAAAGCCCCAAATCTTTGACAAGTTAACTTCATGTCCGTCGCCGCCCATTTGGACGTTTCAAATATTCTTTGACAACGGAGTATTTTATTTTGAAAGTAAACCGGATAATTTATTTTGTGTTCGTGCATGACTATTTTTAGCTACCGTATTTTCTGGACCATAGGGTGCACCGGATTATAAGGCGCACTGCCGATGAATGGTCTATTTTTGATCTTTTTTCAGATATAAGGCACATCGGATTATAGAGCGCATTAAAGGAGTCTTTTTTTTTTTTTTTTTCTAAATGTAAAACACTTCCTTGTGGTCTACATAACATGTAATTGTGGTTCTTTTGTCAAAATGTTGCATGGATTATGTTTTACAGATTATCTTCAAGCCGCTTTCTGACAGTCGCTTCCGGATGCGCCTTTTGTGGGCGGTCTTATTTACGTGGCTCACCTTCGGCAGCGTCTTCTCCCCGTCGTCTTTGTTGTAGCGGTGTAGCGTGCAAGGACGGGAGTGGAAGAAGTGTCAAAAGATGGAGCTAACTGTTTTAATGACATTCATACTTTACTTAAATCAATAACGGAGCAGAATATGTCCCGTGAAAAACCGTCCGACCGGAACTCTCTAATAACTAAAGTTCCTTGGGTGAATAATGTAAACTCACTACACCGGTATGTTTTAGCGCTTTCATGGTGAGTTTACTGACAGATATAAGTAATAACTTTACACTACTTTATATTAGAAATGGCAACAGTGGAGGATGAATGTCCCATAACAAGAAGATAGAGAAAAAGAAGAAGCTTATCGACTACATTGTCGGTACGGACTACAAAGGCGGACGCACACAATTTTTCAGGATTTATGCAGATCCCAACTACAGATCAGCAGATACCAGAAGGTAAGAAAAGTGGCTTTTGCATTTGTGACAGTCTCTCGCTGTCGGGGTTCCATGGACCACCAACAACTGACATGACTGCAAGGAGTTTGTGACTTTGTTTATTTTTCAATAGTACTTAGTCTCTGGTCGGGTCGCTTTTCAGCTCCTTCCTCTTCCACTGCTCGCTCTTCCGGTCGCTTTTCAGCCTCCCGCGTCGTCGTCTGTCCCTTGCTCTCTGTTGATTTCGCGCTGCAGGTGCTCGCGTCTCTCTGGCTCCTTCTGCCTCGTCGTTCTCGGCTGCCGCCCTTTTATTCATTGAGAGATTATATAATTGTGCCCAGGTGGGCGATCCACGCACCTGACATTTATCACGGCGTCGATCCCGGCGCGCCCCGCCTCACCGCTGGCCCGCCAGCCACGCTTCCTCGCCGCCATCTTGGAGTCAGTACCGGCGTGCCCTGCCTCGCTGTTGGTCTGCCGGCCACGCCTCCCCACAGCATAATATTGCGAAAGAAAACGCCAGATAATATGTCTTACCTTATACACACACCATAATAATACTTGTATTTTTAATGTTCTGACAATTTATCAAGCGGTGCGGCTTCATAGCTTACCACAGTGTTTTTCAACCACTGTGCCGTGAGATACAGTCTGGTGTGCCGTGGGAGATGATCTAACTTCACCTATTTGGGGTAAAAAAATATTTTTTGCAAACCAGTAATTATAGTCTGCAAATGATGTGTTGTTGTTGAGTGTCGGTGCTGTCTAGAGCTCGGCAGAGTAACCGTGTAATACTCTTCCATATCAGTAGGTGGCAGCTACTGGTGGCAGCAAACTAATTGCTTTGTAGATGTCGGAAACAGCGTGCAGGTAAAAGGGTGTCTAATGCTTAAACAAAAAATAAACAAAAGGTGAGTTAGGGAAGGCTATGCAGAATTAAACTAAAACTGAACTGGCTACAAAGTAAACAAAAACAGAATGCTGGACGACCGCAAAGACTTACTGTGGAGCAAAGACGGCGTCCACAAAGTACATCCGAACATGACAATCAACAATGTCCCCACAAAGAAGGGTAAAAACAACTGAAATATTCTTGATTGCAAAAACAAAGTAGATGCGGGAAATATCGCTCAAAGGAAGACATGAAACTGCTACAGGAAAATACCAAAAAAGGACAAAAAGCCACCAAAATAGGAGCGCAAGACAAGAAGTAAAACACTACACACAGGAAAACAGCAAAAAAGTCCAAATAAGTCAGGGTGTGATGTGACAGGTGGTGACAGTACACCTACTTTGAGACAAGAGCTATAGTGATGCATGCTTGGTTATGTTTTAAAGTCATATCCAACAATTGCGACGATGACTTTTTACTGTCAACTGAGTTTCGTTTTTTAATGATTTCTGCTGGTGGTGTGCCTCCGGATTTTGTCAACGCAAAAAATGTGCCTTGGCTCAAAAAAGGTTGAAAAACACTGGCTTACCAAAGTCGTACTAAAACATTTTGATAGATTTTTGAACACCGTGTGTAATGTTCTATATTTTCAATGGAACATATAAAATGTTGGTGTTGTTTACTTGAGTGATATTGCCATCATAGTGCAGCCTACACTTACCTCTTATGTTTAACTGCCATCTACTAGTCAGACTTAGCATTACACCATGTACCAAATAAAATTGCTTCGAGGTCGGTGAGCAAAACCAGAATTATTCCGTACATTAGGCACACCGGGTTATTCGACGCACTGTCGAGTTTTGAGGAACACACAATTATTTTAGGTGCGCCTTATAATCCGGAAAATATGGTAAATCAAACAGATTTGTTGCGCCGTCCAGTAAATATAGAATCCCTGCGTGTATTTAGCACTGGAATGATGCCCTTGACAATCCACAGGCGGTAGAAACGGACACATTGACTTGAATTAAAAACTGTTAGGGTCCAGCGTGTGCCGCCCTGCGACCGTTTCGCATTCAGTGGAAATCCGGGGTTAGGCCTACTATGCTACTGTGTTGTAACATTGGCCATTATGGCGGTACTTGGAGAGCCAAGTGTTTCCTGAAGAGGTACGTTTGAGAACCACTGGTGTACACTGTACAATGTGTCTTTGAGAGTCTGTGAATCAGACGGTGTTGTCTTATTGTGGGACTGTCAGCACACAAAGAAGTGACTAGCTTTATTCGGCCTTCTTAGACAATCTGCAAAATCAGCACTTTTACTGTTTCACGCAAAACTGTTGGAGTATTTCCCAAATATATCAGTGTCACTTTTAATAAAGGTTTTTATTTCCCATTCATCTTCACTGACAAGCCTTCATGGACGCATGCAGTGTGTCAGCACAGAGGGAGTAATCCAAGCAGTGCTTCATCCAACTGGCAATAACCAAAAAGAGGTTTAACAAAACATCCATCCATCCATCCATCTTCTTCCGCTTATCCGAGGTCGGGTCGCGGGGGCAGCAGCCTAAGCAGGGAAGCCCAGACTTCCCTCTCCCCAGCCACTTCGTCCAGCTCCTCCCGGGGGATCCCGAGGCGTTCCCAGGCCAGCCGGGAGACATAGTCTTCCCAACGTGTCCTGGGTCTTCCTCGTGGCCTCCTACCGGTCGGACATGCCCTAAACACCTCCTTAGGGAGGCGCTCGGGTGGCATCCTGACCAGATGCCCGAACCACCTCATCTGGCTCCTCTCGATGCGGAGGAGCAGCGGCTTTACTTTGAGCTCCCCCCGGATGACAGAGCTTCTCACCCTATCTCTAAGGGAGAGCCCCGCCACCCGGCGGAGGAAACTCATTTCGGCCGCTTGTACCCGTGATCTTGTCCTTTCGGTCATAACCCAAAGCTCATGACCATAGGTGAGGATGGGAACGTAGATCGACCGGTAAATTGAGAGCTTTGCCTTCCGGCTCAGCTCCTTCTTCACCACAACGGATCGATACAGCGTCCGCATTACTGAAGACGCCGCACCGATCCGCCTGTCGATCTCACGATCCACTCTTCCCTCACTCGTAACAAAACATTTCTAAATTATTTATTTTTAATTAGCCTGAAATTTAAGTACAGTGGATCCACGTCTATATTCAACATTCGCACCCCGATTTATTTTTAACCGTCAATTCCCTGAATATTTTCCAGCAGGAAGATGTAACTGCAAGCTTTATGAGTACAATACTGTTTGCATGTAATTGTTAGTGTAAATGTGAATTTCACAAGTTTTTAGAGTGGTAAAATAATGCATTTTTAGGGCCGTCAATTATTTGTAGTGGAGGTTATGTTCCAAAACCGTCAAAGACATTCCCTTCTGCTGGATGGGTTGCTTCAGCACTCTTTTCCTCCCGCAGATGGCCCCCATCAAACCACCGTTATTAAAGTGATCATTAAAAACAAATGACATTTAAATCAGAGAAAGCAATCAGCGTATATGCAGCGACAGGAAAGTCGATATGCGAATAGAATGAGATCATATCTGTCTGACAATGTACAACTGCACTGCTGAGAATATGCATTGGATTGTGACAGTGGTAATGAATAAAAGTAGATAAGTGAATTAAAACTCTCTGCAAAATGAGTGGTTTGATTCCAACGTGCCCCGGGGCGATGTTAGAAATATGTGACTGCTTTCCATTAACATTATTATTTAACTGTTAAAAATGATGTTAAATAGGAACATAAGGTGTGGAAAGCCTAAAGACTGTACATATTTTAATAGCTGGTGTTATATTTCTTCTAAAATGTGATAATTAATCATTGAACTCCTCTTACATGTTGTGTTGTTCCATCTTCATCCCCACCCAGCACTTTGTAGATAATGACTACGATAATAATAATGACACTCAACTTTAAGGGGAACTGCACTTTTTTTTTGGAATGTTGCCTATTGTTCACAATCATTATAAAAGACATGACGACGAATGTATTTTTTTTTTAATGCATTCTAACTCGTAAATAAACGTATGTAAAAGTCTATTTACAGCGGAGCCAATGGGATGTCCTCTATCCTGCCCATAAAACCGAATAAGAAAACATCCAAAAACCGCCAACAATACTCCATTTACATTTCGTGACTTGAATATTAAGTATTAGTTATATTGTTATTATAAGCGCTAAACTATTTACAGCGGCGCCGTGGTCACAAGCTTGTGTGCCAATGCTGACATCATCGACTGATCAGCTGCTTCCTCGTTTTCTTGCTCGTCAGTCCTTATTCTAGATCATAATTCATGCCTCTCACCTGGATAGTATAAGGATGAGGACGTATTGCGACAGGTTGGTAAACTTTGACAGCCAATTTAGATCCGGAAATGGCAAGAATGAAACGAAAAGACGCTTGGTTGCACTCCACTTTTCTTCGTGAGGATTATGACTCATTCTTCATATAAATGGGAATATATGAACATCCTATCAGTCGGCATCCTAATGACAGCAGACCTTATTCAGTAAGTGATGATTTAATATGTTTGTTGGCTCTCATGAAGTCTGCAGTGAGTATTGATCAGTGGGAAAAAAAAGGAGTGTGTGTTAAAATTGGAGATGTCCGATAATATCAGACTGCCGATATTATCGGCCGATAAATGCTTTAAAATGTAATGTCGGAAATGATCGGTATCGGTTTCAAAAAGTAAAATGTATGACATTTTAAAACACCGCTGTGTATACAGACATAGGGAGAAGTACAGAGCGCCAATAAACCTTAAAGGCTCTGCCTTTGCGTGCCGGCCCAATCACATAACACCTACGGCTTTTCACACACACAAGTGAATGCAAGCATAGTTGGTCAACAGCCATACAGGTCACACTGAGGGTGGCCGTATCAACAACTTTAACACTGTTACAAATATGCACCACACTCTGAACCCACACCAAACAAGAATGACAAACACATTTTGGGAGAACATTTGCATCGTAACACAACATAAACACAACAGAACAAATACCCAGAACCCTTTGCAGCACTAACTCTTCCGGGACGCTACAAGGTGTGTGTGTGTGTAGGGGCGGGGGGGCGGCGGGGTTTGGTGGTAGCGGGGGTGTATATTGTAGCGTCCCGGAAGAGTTAGTGCTGCAAAGGGTTCTGGGTATTTGTTCTGTTGTGTTTATGTTGTGTTACGGTGCGGATGTTCTCCCGAAATGTGTTTGTCATTGTTGTTTGGTGTGGGTTCACAGTGTGGCGCATATTTGTAACAGTGTTGAAGTTGTTTATACGGTCACCCTCAGTGTAACCTGTATGGCTGTTGATCAAGTATGCATGCATTCAAGTGTGTGTGCGTACAGAAGCCGCACATATCTTGTGACTGTGCCGGCACGTTGTTAGAATGGAGGAAAAGCGGACGTGACGTCAGCTCGTAGAGGACGTTAAAGGCAGTGCCTTTAAGGCACGCCCCCAAGACTGTGGTCCTGGTAGAATAAGATAGAATGGTTGCCCCGGGAGATTTTCGGGAGGGGCAATTCCCGGGAAATTCGGGAGGGCTGGCAAGTATGCTCTACCGCCGTGTGCGCACAGTTTGCTGAAAAACTCAGTGTACTCGGCGCTGAGTTAAGCCGGCGATTTGGCGACTTTGATGGTCACAAATGTAGATTTGAACTCCTTAGTAATCCCTTTGCAGTTGATGTGGAAAAAGCACCAAATGGAGCTGATTGAACTCCAGTGTGATGACACGCTGAAGTCAAAGTATGATGCTGTTGGCGCCGCACAGTTTCCACAATTCATCCCTGACACAATGCCTCAGCTCCGCACCCAAGCTGCTCAAACTGCTCCATGTTCGGCAGCACTTATCTATGTGAGCAACTTTTCTCCTCAGTGAAGATGACGAAAACGTCTCAGAGGATACGTCTGACTGATGAACACCTTCATTCGATAATGAAGGTTGCCTCAGCTCAAAGCCTGAGCTAGCATCCAAGAAAAGATGGCAGGTATCTGGCTTGGGCACATTAGATTAGATCAGCGTGTCGCAAACTGAGCAGTTTAAAGTCCTGAATGGGTGGTTTATTCATTATTTTATTTTCAAATTTATTAGCCTGTGGGAAAAGTTAATGTTGATATTTACCTCAGAAGGCTGCAAATATAAAAGAGGCATTCAATGTTTCTTTAAATTGTATTTGATATGCCATTGATATTTTTTAATTATTAGGGCCCGCAATGGCCCATTGCAAAAGGACTCCCACAGGGAGTCCTTATGCAATGGGACATAAGGACCTATTGTTATTCTAAGGTTTTATTATTATTCTTTATTATTATTATTCTTCCGCCGCCTCTTCGAGCACTAATTTGACCCACTTAACATGCTTCAAAACTCACCATATTTTACCCACACATCAAGACCTGCGAAAATTGTCTTTTAATAAAAAAACCGAACCCCAAAACTCAAAATTGCGCTCTAGCGCCCCCTACGAAAAAAACAAAACAGACTGCCTGTAACTCCCACTAGGAAGGTCGGAGAGACATGAAACAAAAACCTCTATGTAGGTCTGACTTAGACCTAGTTCTCATAATTGTATGTCTTCGGGCTAAAATCAACAGGAAGTTGGCAATTCCCCCTTCAAGACAAAAAAGTACTAAAAACAGTCACTTTTGCCTCTTTGAGCTGTAATTTCACCCTCTTAACATGCTTCAAAACTCACCAGACTGAACACACACATCATGACTGGCTAAAACTGTGATCTAATGAAAAAACCTAACCCCAAATCTAAGAATTGTGCTCTACAGCAATTTTTGAATAAAACTGATAAAAAACTGCTCCTCGGAAGACAAAAATTACAAAACTGCCTGTTACTCACACTGGGAAGGTCGGAGAGACATGAAACAAAAACCTCTCCGTAGGTCTCACTTAGACCTACGTTTCATAAATTGACAACCCCCAGCAAAAATATACAGGAAGTTTGCTATTCCCCCTTCAACACAACATTTTTGTAAAAAACGGTCACCTTTCTTAAAAAAATATCTCCTCTGAGCGCGTTTGTTGTTTCGGCTTCAAACTAACACAGGAGAGAGATTGAACCCTTCTGATTAAAAGTTGGCGAAAGAGTTGTGATACCTGCTCCGGTTTTGATTTTATGACCCTTCAAAGACCCGCTGCACTGATGCTCCTGCGGTGCTGTTTTTTTAAGATGGCTGCTCAAAAGCAGGAAGCACCAGCATGCCCACACAATGCAGACAAGGTAGGTACACTAGACAAAAGTCTTGGGACACTTCAGACTAAAAGTAGACAAAAGTATTGGGACACTTAGGACTAGCACCTGCCAAATACGCGGGCCCGACCAACGCTGCTTGCAGCTTTACTTATTATTATTATTTGAAATTCGATTTTGCATGTCACTATAAAGTTATATAAGCCTTGCTTGTTCAATATTCAATGCAAAACTTGTTTGGGTCCCTATTAAAAGGTTAATTTGTTCAACCTTGGCCCGCGGCTTTGTTCAGTTTTAAATTTTGGCCCACTCTGTATTTGAGTTTGACACCCCTGGTATATATGTTATATTTTATATTGCTTTTAATCTATTTTTTACCTGCATCGTCCTTTCCATCTTTTCCATCATTTGTAACTGAGCAAATGTGTGGAACAATTTCCCTTGTGGATCATTAAAGTTTGTATAAGTCTAAGTCTAAGCAATGTAACAGGCCTGAGGATGAGCATTAGGACACGCCCACATTTTGATCCAGTATGAGCTCCTCTTAAAGGGCACGGCACAGTGCGACACGCAACACACGGAAATACTGTATTCTTATTAAAATACAATTTTATCAAACCAAACTTGAAATTAATTATCACGTGATTTTAATATTCCAACAAAGCCGAACGGCATATTTTTTTGGACGGCTGAACACCATTGGAACGCCCCCCTATTGTTCCCCTTTTTATAGTCAACCCCTACGCCATGTCGCCATTATCGGCATAAGACAACAAGCAGGAGTGTAGTCGACCTACCTTACGGTCCTCCGTGTCCTCGCCTGTCCGCCGCGTCACTCAGCGTCTCCCCCTGCCATGCCCCGCGTCAGCTCGCTGCTACCCGCCCTGCTGTTCGTCCTCTTCCCGGGCCCGAGCTGGGGTTACTTCCCCGAGGAGCGCTGGAGCCCGGAGTCTCCGCTTCTCTCCCCGCGGGTCGTGCTCTCGCTCATCTGCCGCAACTCCGCGCACTCGTTGCCGCTCTTCCTGGGAGCCATCGAACGCCTCCGCTACCCGAAGGACCGCATAGCTCTGTGGTGAGTGTCGTTTGTAACACTTTTTAATAAGAGTCCTCGCAGAATCACACACTTTATCTTGTCAGAGTGATAAAATGACAGCAAAGTAAGATCGAGTGTGACGTCACTTCTTTGCTTGTCCAGGTGTGTTTTCAACATCTGCAATGTCCTTATTGTTTTGTGCCTTGAATATGTAATGAATGCATGTATTAATTTAATGTGTGTGTGTCGGGTTTAGACCCTGCAGAGGAGTAGACAGGGTGGGCTGTCCATAAAAAGTTCCATTCAGTTCGGATCTTCTCTCATTACCCCCACTACTCTGTCCCTCCCCCTCTTTTCCTGCCACATCTTTAGGCTATGGCCATGTCTAATAGGGCTGTGAATCTTTGGGTGTCCCACAATTCGATTCAATATCGATTCTTGGGGTCACGATTCGATTCAAAATCGATTTTTTTTTTTCAATTCAACACGATTCTCGATTCAAAAACGATTTTTTTCACCATTCAAAGCGATTCTCTATTCATTCAATACATAGGATTTCAGCAGGATCTACCTAGGGCTGGGCGATATATCGATATACCGTATTTTCCGCATCATAAGGCGCCCTGGGTTAAAAGCCGCGCCTTCAATGAACGGCATATTTCAAAACTTTGTCCACCAATAAGCCGCCCCATGTTGTAAGCCGCATCTAACTGCGCTAAAGGAATGTCAGATAGGTCAGTCAAACTTTAATAATATATTAGAAACCAGCGTTCTAACAACTCTGTTCACTCCCAAAATGTACGCAAATGTGCAATCACAAACATACGTATATCAACATGGACAGAGCTGCGTGAAAAAAGCCACCCGGCCTCTTCGCGTAAACTTAAACTTACCTTAACCACTCGCTCATCTTTTCTTCATCCATCCCTTCGAGTTAGCTTTTATGATGACGCCGGCTGGAAAGGTCTCTTTTGGCAAGGTCTTCCTTTTGAATATCACCACGGGTGGAAGTTAGCATGGCAAGCCAGAACCACAGTGAAGGATGACTTCTTATTCCCTGTGGTGCGAATATTCACCGTACGTGCTCCCGTTCCACAGTGCGGTTCACAGGAATATCAGTTGCTGTGAAATACGGTAGTAATCCGTGTGCGGATGGAGAGATTGCGTCTTTTCATGAACCGGATCCTTGTCGCTTAGTAGGAGCCATTTTGTGGTCTTTACAGATGTAAACAGGAAATGAAACGTACGGTGATATCCGCGCGTTTTTTCTTCTTCTTCCGGGGGCGGGTGGTTGCTTACAGTAGAAGAAGAAGCGCTTCCTGTTCTATGGGGGCGGGTGCTTACCTTGGCGGTTGCTTGCGTAGAAGAAGAAGCGCTTCCTGTTCTACCGGGAAAAAAGATGGCGGCTGTTTACCTAAGTTGCGAGATCGAAACTTTATGAAAATGAATCTTAATATTTATCCATATATAAAGCGCACCGGGTTAAAAGCCGCACTGTCAGCTTTTGAGTAAATTTGTGGTTTTTAGGTGCGGCTAATGGTGCGGAAAATACGGTACGCGATATATCGCGGGTTTGTCTCTGTGCGATATAGAAAATGACTATATCGTGATATCGAGTATACGTTCTCACGCAGTTGCTTTGAGCTGCGGGCATTACACTACAGGCTCTCCTCCTCTTTCCAGTCTCTCCTTCTCACAGACAGCAAGCGCACCTTCTTACATACGTCACATACTGTCACGTCATACGTCACACACATATACACCCTCCCCGAGCAGAGAGGTAGCAGCATGGGTAAAGTTAGCTGTGATGCGGACGCTAATACAAGAGAAAGAAGGTGCAAATCTGGTAACACATGGAGGAATAATTAATTCCCAAGAAAAACAGCAGGGACTCCATCGTCTGGCGGTGGTTTGGCTTCAAGTGGGAATATGTCAAACAGACAACCGTAATTTGTGAAGTGTGGGGCGAAAGCGTTGCTATAAAAAGTAGCATTACTGCTGTAACAAACAGTTCAGGGTGTCCCAAGTTACCTGAGTGTGTTAGGTAAGGAGGAGTAGTTTTGTCCCTCCAGAGTTGCCGTAGGGCTGTGACGTAGGGTGTGTGTGGTTGTGGAAGGAGGTGTGTGATGTTGACATTATAGAAGCGGTGGCGACCGAACCTGCTCTAATGTCTCCCGTTTATTATTTTATTAGATAAGTACACTGTATAGGCGAACCCAGGACACTCGGCTACACTGCTACATGTAGCATCATTTGAAAAGTCACCCGCTAGACAATGAAGAGTGCTTACTCCGCACGTCAATATCTCCGTTTGGTGCCACACGCCCACACCATCAAAATGCCGAGGCAAACATTTCCAGATCAACACCGTATGAAAAAAATAGTGATTTTTTTTAGTTGTGATTTCCTTCTCTGCATGAAAGTTTAAAAGTAGCATATATTAATGCAGTATGAAGAATAATGTTTTAATGTAGACACATAGAATCATCATACTGCTGTGATTATATGCATCAAGTGTTCATTCAAGGCTAAGGCAAAATATCGAGATATACAGTATATCGTGTATCGCGATATGGCCTTAAAATATCGCGATATTAAAAAAAGGCAATATCGCTCAGCCGTAGATCTACCCCAGTCTGCTGACATGCAAGCAGAGTAGTAGATTTTTGTAAAAAGCTTTTAGAATTGTAAAGGACAATGTTTTATCAACTGATTGCAATAATGTAATTTGTTTTAACTATTAAATGAACCAAAAATATGACCTATTTTATCTTTGTGAAAATATTGGACAGTGTGTTGTCCAGCTTATGAGATGCGATGCAAGTGTAAGCCACTTTGACACTATTGTTCTTTATTTTTATTTTTATAAATGTCTAATGATAATGTCAATGAGGGATTTTTAATCACTGCTATGTTGAAATTGTCTGCGATGAGGTGGCGACTTATCCGGGGTGTACCCCGCCTTCCGCCCAATTGTAGCTGAGATAGGCTCCAACGCCCCCCGCTTTACCGCTTATTCCCCGAAGGGGAAAATGGATTGATGGATGTTGAAATTGTAACTAATATTGATACTGTTGTTGATAATATTAATTTTTGTTTCACTACTTTTGGTTTGTTCTGTGTCGTGTTAGTGTCTCCTCTCAATTGCTCTGTTTATTGCAGTTCTGAGTGTTGCTGGGTCGGGTTTGGTTTTGGAATTGGATTGCATTGTTATGGTATTGCTGTGTATTGTTTTGTTGGATTCCCAAATATTTTTTTTAGATCTTTAAGATGGAAAGTGTAGCTGCTATTATGATGTGCAGTGATGTTTTCTAATGACCGTAAGTCATGAACTATACAAAGTATTTCAATGGTTGGAATCTGCATGATGTACTAGTTACTATGGTCATCTAATTAGTTACTATGGTCATCTAATTAATTACAATGGTAATGTAAGTCACAGCAGCTCAGACGAGGCACCAAGCAGTGTGGGTGGGGAGCGTTTCCACAGAGTGTTTCCAGAGCGGCCAGCCTAAAATGCGGGTGTCAGGGACAGACGCAGAAGGGGAGAGTTTTACAACAAAGTTCTAAAGCTTAGGGACATATCAAATATATCACATTGTAGGTTTTTTTTATTTTATTTTTTTAAATAACTTCACAGTGAAGTAAAGTTGGAGAGCAGATGGACGCTTTTTTTTTCGCGTATGCGTAGTAGGTCAAGTTGCGCCGGCGGACGGAGGGGGGCGGGAGTCTTAAACAGTGGCATTGTTGTGTGTGGACACGGATAAGGTTAGGTGTGATTTACCGTGCATAACCTTAGTGTAGGCTTAGTGTAAATGGGGCCTATGTCTTAAACAAATAATTATTTTGCCTAAGCCCCGTTTCAGCCTCACTAAACTATCGTTTAAGGCAGTGTTTTTCAACCTTTTTTGAGTCGAGGCACATTTATTTCATTGAAAAAATCCGGAGGCACACCACCAGCAGAAATCATTAAAAAATGAAACTCAGACAATAAAAAGTCGTTGTCGCAATTGTTTGATATGAATTTAAACCATAACCAACCATGCATCACTATAGCTCTTGTCTTAAAGTAGGTGTACTGTCACCACCTGTCACTTCACGCCGTGATTTATTTGGAGGTTTTTGGTGTTTTCCTGTGTGTAGTATTTTAGTTCTTGTCTTGCACTCCTAATTTGGTGGCTTTTCCTGTATTGTTGGTATTTTCCTGTTGCAGTTTCATGTCTTATTTTTGAGCGCTATTCCCCACACCTGCTTTGTTTCAGCAATCAAGAACTTTTAGGTTGTTGCTATCTTTTTTTGTGTGGACGTTGTTGATTGTCATGTCATGTTTGGATGTACTTTGTGGACGCCGTCTGCGCCACACGCTGTAAGTCTTTGCTGTCGTCCAGAATTCTGTTTTTGTTTACTTTGCAGCCAGTTCAGTTTTAGTTTAGTTCTGCATAGCCATCCCACACCTTCAATGCCCTTTCTTAGGGACACTCAACTTTTTGTTTATTTTTGGTTTAAGCATTAGATACCTTTTTACCTGCACATTGCCTCCCGCTGTCCGCTGTCGTCTTAATATTGTAGTCGTGACAAACCATGTTCCCGACATCTACAAAGCAATTAGCTACCTGCTGCCACCTACTGATATGGAAGAGTATTTCATGGTTACTCTGCCGAGCTGTAGACAGCACAGACACTCAACAACGGCACATTATTTATTTACCCTGGATAACTGCAAAATTGTGCTTTTTGCTGCTTTTCTTATACCCTGGTTGTACCCGCATCCAGCCCTCATGAGTCTTGCAGAAATTTGGTCTCTGCGTGCATCCTTTTTTGATCCTTGGCCAGTAGACCTGCTTTTTGGAGATTAAACTGATCTTTTCATCTGTGTTCATATTTGACAGGTCGGATTATATCTTGGCACCCGAGTGGTTTAGCAAAGCAACGTTGTGCACATATCATTTAATCAGTGTAGAGCAGTGGTTCTCAACCATTTTTCACCAAGCATTACCTCAGAAAACACTTGGCTATCCAACTACCACCATAATGACCAACATTAAAGTACAGTAGAAAATTGTTAACAGCTGATCACTGTGATCAAACTCAAATTAATTGCGATCAACAATCACGATCATATAATCGCCCAGCCCTATTTAAAACTCCTTCCATCAATCCACAGAGCCTTTTGAATGAACTCCGAGACATTCCGGAAATTCCTTCGAAAATACTTTTCTGCCGTCTTTCTTTGCATCAGACATGCATCCGCCCCGATACAATAGCGTCATGTTTGTGGCGCAATCTAAGATCATTTCTTGATGCTGTCTGCTATCTAACATCAGCATAGCCATTAGATACATACTATTTGTAATCTGTGGCAATATTACAACGGACATCAGTTAAAACAAGTTGTAAGGATCCGCAATGCATCGTGTGATGTCATAGGTCAACCAGAAAAGCTATTCAGTTCTTCGCGCTAAAATGTAATAAGCGCCCACCAGTGTAAGGGATGCACACGGCGTTTAGTCGCATTAGAGAGTGTGCATGGACACTTGGACTTCACACATAGGTGGGAAAATACAACAAAACAAACTATTTGAGAAATCAGACTAATTTAGTGCATGGAAACGTAGTGACTAAGGCTCAATTGGACACCCAACGATTCGATTCCGATTTCTGGGGTGACGATTCCATTCAAAATCAATTCAACACGATTCTCCATTAAAAATTGATTCTCGCAATGTATTATTTGGTATAAAAATTATAATAAAATGTTTTCAGGTTAAAAAAAAAAGCTTCTTCTGGTTGCATGGAGGTGTAAAAATGTTTAAAAAAAACCTGATTCTTATTAATAAAGAACAACTATATATTTCCTGTGGGAACGCCTCGGGGTCCCACAGGAAGAGCTGGACGAAGTGGCTGGGGAGAGGGAAGTTTGGGCTTCCCTGCTTAGGCTGCTGCCCCCGCGACCCGACCTCGGATAAGCGGAAGAAGATGGATGGATGGATGGATGGATATACCGGTATATTTAAAACATTTTGTTTATTTTTTTAATTGATTTCTTAAAATTATGAATCAATTTATAATCAGGATGAATAAGAATCGCGATTCAGGTGTGATTTTTTTTTTTTTTTTTTTTTTTTGTGCAGCCCTAATTGGCACCTTAGTTTTCATTACAAATCAGTTCCAAAAGCAATCCGTACAAGATCTGAAGCCATTTTTTTCCCACAAGAAATAATGTTAACCCAATTACCAGCAATCCGTTCCAGACACCCCGATATATTAACATGAAACATTATTTTTATAGAGAGTAATTCTAGTTTCTCCTGCAGAAGATAATGCAGAATACGTATAAATGACACATTAAATGGATACATTAACATTTAACCTCTTAAGGCCCAAGCTGTTTGTTTACATGCTTTTTTTTAATTTCTCTTTGCTATTTGGGATTATTGGACCCTAATTTGAATAAAAACTAAGGATCATCTTTTGATATGATGTACTTAGTCCATAAGTACACAAACGTGTACTTCATGTGTAGTGACCTGCTAATTTTTATTTTTACACTTTTTTTTTTCCAAATTCCATTGTATGTTATAATCTTCTGACACCACCAGATAGCAGAATAAGTGTCCATATGTCACCATAAGACCTCAATTCAGTAGTGTACACAATTTTGGAAATAAGAGCTAAAAGGTGCTGTCCACGCATGTGGCCACTAAGGTCTTTAGAGGAGGGGATTTAGGATGATTTTCCTCTTTTCTGACTTATAAATGTTGTTACACAACAGGATAGTTGTGTTAAACAATGCCAAAAGTGTTTACTTGTGCAAGTGTTTACTTGTGCAATGCTGGACAGCCAGTTAACATCTAAATGTCCTTCAGTAAACACACAAGGTTGGTCTTTTCTTGTATTTTGGCCAAGTCATTTACAAAAGGTAAACATGGTAGGCGATATGCTTCCAGGAGCTAGCAGCTTGACCACAGCTAAACACACAATAACACACACACTATGCACTAGATGTACTTAATAAGTGTCCCAAATTGAATAATATTTCAGTCTAAAACACAACATTTGTCAATATAAACAAGTGTCAAATAATTGTGGTTGCATATTACTTACATATCAAAAGTCTCCAAGGCAGAAGCATATTAGAAAATATCCAGTAACAAACGTGTCAGGTTTTTTAATACCCTTAATTTAATGAATTTTTGTGGCTAGTAGGTGTCGCCAACATTTTTTATAATAAGCTAATTACTAAATCGACTATATTAGTGCATCTGCCTCACAATACGAAGGTCCTGAGTAGTCTTGGGTTCAATCCCGGGCTCGGGATCTTTCTGTGTGGAGTTTGCATGTTCTCCCCGTGACTGCGTGGGTTCCCTCCGGGTACTCCGGCTTCCTCCCACTTCCAAAGACATGCACCTGGGGATAAGTTGATTGGCAACACTAAATTGGCCCTAGTGTGTGAATGTGAGTGTGAATGTTGTCTGTCTATCTGTGTTGGCCCTGCGATGAGGTGGCGACTTGTCCAGGGTGTACCCCGCCTTCCGCCCGATTGTAGCTGAGATAGGCTCCGGCGCCCCCCGCGACCCCAAAAGGGAATAAGCGGTAGAAAATGGACTATAAGGTGAGTATTTCCATACCTACCATTCATTGTTCTCTGACGAATTTCACTTGATCAAACCTTTTTTTTAACATTAAACACTACAAAATAAGAAATGTATTTTTGTGCCATTAGGTTGGTATTTTATATCTACTACCATTGTTCTTTTTTTTTGAAAAATTTCACTTGATTATACCCTTTCTAACATTTGACACTACAAAACAAAAAAAGTACATGCCGTGATTCCTACTATTATCGTATTGATTAATATCAGTTTCGCCCACTACTCAAGGCTCCATTATCAGTATCAGAAGTAAAAAAGTTGTACCGGGACACCCCTAAAATAAATAAGATAAAATAAGATAAAGATATGATAACATTTATTTGTCCACAACACTCTGGCCACTATGAAATTGGATTAGCCGCTGGGCTCTGACAAAAAAAAGACGACAACATTATGACTTGTTTTGAGGAACAGGATATATATTTAAAAAGTGTAGATTTTCAAAAGATACTTTTGGATATTTTGGAGAAGGCGGGGTGTGGTTTCATTTGCAATCTCTTAATGCCTCCACAAACAAGCATCCTGCACATAAACTCAAACAACTAGTTAAAAATGTGACTTTGGAGCATAATTCAGGCATAATTTACACCAAAGCATATCCGAAACATTTTATCTAGAACAGGATTGTCCAAACTTTTTCCCCTGGGACTGCATGTTGAGTAACATGGGTGGAGTTTGCATGACTGCGTGGGTTCCCTTTGGGTACTCTGGCTTCCTGCCACCTCCAAAGACATGCACCTGGGGATAGGTGGATTGGCAACACTAAATTGGTTCTTGTGTGTGAATGTGAGTGTGAATGTTGTCTGTCTATCTGTGTTGGCCCTGCGATGAGGTGGTGACTTGTCCAGGGTGTAGCCCGCCCTCTGCCCGAGTGCAGGTGGGATAGGCTCCACCGACCCCGAGAGGGACAAGCGGTAGAAAATGGATGGATGTATAGATAATAGATACATAATTGATAAATGTTATAATTAGATATTAAGAGAATGTGAAAGATGGACCCCTAACTTTTATACTCCTGTGACTACCTCCTTAAAGTTTTGTAATCAATCAGAATATCAAGCAGCTAAAATGCGCCAAACATACATAAGGGTGGAGATAGTGTTTTGCATTTTTCCCATCATGCTTTGTAATGGATCTAAATGAGTGTAATTCTGAATTTTTTTATGATGCATGGACATTTTTTATAGTATCCACAAATGGTGTTGTATTGTGTTATGTGTAACCATGTCTTTTGGCATTCTATGTTGGTTCCACTTTTTTTTTTTTTTGCACTAGGGAAGGTTGTTTGCATTGGGTCATACAAGTAAAGGCTGCGCTTGGTTTCATTTAAAGCATGACAAATTTTCATCTACATGAATTACTCATGTTGTTCACATGATGGCTACAAAGCAGCTGTCTATAAATTGACTTTTAATATGAATCGAAATCTCCCTGCAGCCATATTCCTTAGTAAACTCATGACATCTCGTGGGCCAAATTGAAGGCGCCGGTGGGCCGCACATTGCCCGTGGGCCGTAGTTTGGACACCTCTGATCTATACCACAAGGAAGTATGTAGATTATAATCAATATAGGCCCTCTTTAAACTTTTACCTTCACCGGAAAGGTACATCCGTACTTTGCTACAAGTGCTTTATTGAATATAATACTTTACCACTTTCTTTATAAAAGTGCTGGCACTGAAAATGTTTTTTGTCACCAAGTTAGGTTATTTTGCAGACGAACGTGGGACTCTTTGTCTTTGTTTTCGGGCACTCGATTCTGCGGAATGATAAGTGGACGAACAGACTAATTTGTTCAGCACAATGTTTGTAAATACAATAACCAAGACAGTGTAGGAAAATCGGAGCAAGATTTTGGTGAACATTTCCATCAAACCCTCAACCATACGAAATGTGACGTAAACCGAGGTACTGTACCTCATCCTGCCTTTTGTGTATAAGCTTTTCTTTCAAATAGCTGCATCCTCCATTGAACCAGTTGTAGTTTATTCTACACAAACTCAGTGGCCCTGGCAACTTGTCTGTACCTGCAACTATCAGCATGACAGGTAAAGATGAAGCACCTGGCAAGCAGCCTAACAAAAACACATGCATGCACACCTCTATCGTGTGAATGTGCTGCACAGGCTTGCAGGATGGAGAGTAATCTGCCATAAATATTACAATCACAGTTATGTCGCTGCTTCAGCCTTTTCCGTAAGTTTAGGCCTTGTTCTGTTGATAGCTCACTGGAAGTTTTGTTTGGTACATATGCAAAAACTGAGATGTAAGTAAACTCAAAATGTGAATGCTCACGAGGTTGAAAATTCTGTATTAATATTAACATTGGTTAATTTAATTACTACTCCTGTGTGACAGTTAAGAATGTTAAGATGATACGCAAAGCTTTTTTGATGGTTTGATGGCAGCAGCTTGATGCTGGGACAGATTAGTTCAATTATGTATAAGGGGAAAAGAATTGCTTTGGGGAATGGATTTAGTACAACCTCAGAGTAGGGCTGGACAATAATCGAATTGTGATTTCGATTATGGCTTCTCATGATCATGAAAATATAGTAATTGAAAAAACGATTAATGGGCTGCACAACGTGCATGCAAATTCCAGAGCTTGTAACGGTGGCACGGGTGAGGAGCGAATGAGCAAGCAAAAAGTGAAGTGAATTATATTTATATAGCGCTTTTTCTCTAGTGACTCAAAGCGCTTTACATGGTGAAACCCAATATCTAAGTTACATTTAAACCAGTGTGGGTGGCACTGGGAGCAGGTGGGTAAAATGTCTTGCTCAAGGACACAACGGCAGTGACTAGGATGGCGGAAGCGGGGGTCGAACCTGGAACCCTCAAGTTGCTGGCACGGCCACTCTACCAACCGAGCTATACCGCCCAAAAGCTCGTCTACGAGAAGTTTGGGATACTAACATGGTTGCTACTTTTTATTTGACATATTGCTAATATGGGGGCAGCAGGGTGGAACAGGGGTTAGTGCTTCTGCCTCACAATACGAAGGTCCTGGGTTCAATCCTGCGCTCGGGATCTTTCTGTGTGGAGTTTGCATGTCCAAGATTGCAAGATTATGAAACGGGATAAGATGTACATTTCCTTTCTGCAGACAAATACGTACGTGAGAGTGTCGTCTTTGTACTAAATGAGGGTTGGAGGGTGTGGAGATGTCACTTTTTGACATAATTTTGGACAAATCATCATTCATTTAACTCACAGGGTGTTTAGGCCTTTATTCACTATACACCCTCGCTAAAGGCGGCCAGCCACAGTTTTGTCTCATGCTGTGAGACTGAAGAAAGAACCGATTTAAAAACTAACATGCTGTTTCCTTAAACACTATTGATTGGCCAGGAGACAAAGATGTGAGGCTCAACAATTCTGATCGGTGAACATTTCTGTCACTTAAATGGAAAAAAAAACCTTTGCCTTTTGCGGTTACTTATCGCACTAATTAAAACCTTGATGTCGAATTGATGTCGATTAATCGCGCAGGTCTACGTCATGGTAGAGCCCATTTAGGTCTTGTGTGTGGGTGCGTGTGCATTAATTAGATTATATTTTAGACTTAGATTTATTGGTCCCCGTTGGGGAAATTCATTTTCACTGCCGTACATTTAAACAATAGACATTACACATCACAAAACAAAAATAACAAAAAGACATCATACATGACCAACACATTTATAGGCTTGTCAGACAGGTCGGCTGGGCCTGCTGTTAAGGGCGGCTATAGCTGCAGGGATCAGGCTTTTCCTGAGATGGGCCCTCCGGAATTTGATGGTTCTGTACCTGCGCCCTGACGGTAGTGGGATTATGTATTGGTGTAGTGGGTGACTGATATCCTGGACTATCGTTTTTGCCAGTCGAGTGATGGACCTGTGGTTTAAGTCTGAAATTTTGGGTGTGGATAGGCCGATGATTTTAACTGCTATGTTTGTAACAGGTGTGAGTTTGGTCCGGTTGGTTACAGAAAGCATGGTGAAAAAACATGTGGAACAGTACATAAGGATGGGTTGAACAATGCTTTGGTAAAGTAATAACAGGAGATGAGGTGCAACGTATAGTCCCTTAAGTTTTCGGATGGCTGACAGTCTTTTTTGACTTCTTGTTTGAATGTCCGTGGTGTGCTGATCAAAAGTGAGTTTATTGTCCAATGTTACGCCCAGGTATTTATGTAAAGGAGTTGATTCAGGAGTGGTTTTCAGTCAAAAGACCCAGACAGACATGCACCAGATCAGTGATAGTAGTGGTCTGAATGAGCATATTTTTATTTAAATGTGCACAGTGTACTTGTATACATATTATTATGGCTGGCGATAGTGTTCTACTTGATCTTAAACGATGGTTTCTCGTTCAGGCAAAGGTAGACAGACATTAGAGCGAGCGTGAGAAAATGAAGAAATCTCTGGGTGACAGCACCACACCTTGATGGCAAACTAAGGCCCGCAGCATGGCGGCCGTCGACAACTGCATGACACCGTTGGTAGTAAATCCATTTTCCCCTCATACATACACATTCCATGTGTCTCTCGTTGCCCCTCCCCATCGTGCTCGGAGATTTGTTTGGATAACACAGACGGCGGACAAATCCGCCCCGCAGTTTATTTATCACTGTCTTTGTCCATAGCATACAATGCTGCTGCATAACTGTGCTCCAGTCATTGATTGATTGATTGATTGAGACTTTTATTAATAGGTTGCACAGTGAAGTACATATTCCGTACAATTGACCACTAAATGGTAACACCCGAATAAGTTTTTCAACTTGTTTAAGTCGGGGTTGATGATACAAATATATACTATCATATATACTATCATCATAATACAGTCATCACACAAGATAATCTTCAGGGTGTATACATTGAATTATTTACATTATTTACAATTCGGGGTAGGGGCTTCACGGTGGCAGAGGGGTTAGTGCATCTGCCTCACAATACGAAGGTCCTGAGTAGTCTTGGGTTCAATCCCGGGCTCGGGATCTTTCTGTGTGGAGTTTGCATGTTCTCCCCATGACTGCGTGGGTTCCCTCCGGGATAAGTTGATTGGCAACACTAAATTGGCCCTAGTGTGTGGATGTGAGTGTGAATGTTGTCTGTCTATCTGTGTTGGCCCTGCGATGAGGTGGCGACTTGTCCAGGGTGTACCCCGCCTTCCGCCCGATTGTAGCTGAGATAGGCTCAAAAAGTAACAACAATTAGGAGGAAAAAATATGATCAGAAAGCCAAATATCCCATGGTAAAATTTCAGCTTCAAATCGGAGATAAATATGGTTTCATAAACACAGACCAACAAACGAGAATGCCATGATCAGGTAATGGCAATAACCAAAAAGACAACTGGGAAAAAACTGCACTTTAAAATGTTCTATATTTCATTTAAATGGTTATTTGAATTATTATTGTACAAACGTTTGTATATCAAGATTACATTACATTACATTATAATATAGCGGTACAGCTCGGTAGGTAGAGCGGCCGTGCCAGCAACTTGAGGGTTCCAGGTTCGATCCCCGCTTCTGCCATACTAGTCACTGCCGTTGTGTCCTTGGGCAAGACGCTTTATTCACCTGCCCCCAGTGCCACCCACACTGGTTTAAATTAAATGTAACTTAGATATTGGGTTTCACTATGTAAAGCGCTTTGAGTCACTAGAGAAAAGCGCTATATAAATATAATTCACTTCACTTCACTTCACTATAAACACTGTTAAGTTTTTCATTGGTTATTTCTTCAAAGTAAGAGCATGTTGTAGCCCAGGGATGTCAAACATGCGGGCAGGATCAGGCCTGCGAACAGGTTCAATCCGGCCCGCGAGATGAGTTTGCTAAGTGTAAAAGTGAGCTGCATTTTTAATTAAAGAAACTGCTGTTGTAAATATGTCACAATAGCAATTCTGTTAGGCAAGCAAATAGTTTATACCGAGGCGAGCAAGTATACCAAGCAAGAGTTACACTGTAACGCGGGGCTGCGACTCCTCCCCCTCGACCCGACCTAAAACAAAACAGGAGTAAAATAAACAATTAGTAATCCCATTTAAAATGTTCTATGAGACACAGCACATTGATATAGTTCTGATAAAAGTATTGTCTTCAGTGCAAATTTAAAGAAAGTGAACAGTGTGTGATGTACTGCAATACTGTCAGTCTAAAGTTTTATTTTGGTTTTTGAAATTGTTCACATATTGCACAGTTTTTATTTTTCTATCGATACACAGTGAATTTCTACCTCAGATTGAGTTAGCATAAGATTAATATGTGCATGACAAATGAGGTAGTTTGAGAGTTTGTAAATGCTTTATTTTTTTCTGTTTAATCCAAGATGGGCTATGACTTAAAGTTGAATTGCTTTTTAGGTACACTGAGTTTAAGTCTAAATTCATTGTGTTCTTCATGCTTTTGAAACTGCACCATTGTTTTCCTCAGAATTTTCAAATAACTTGAAGTGTTGATTATTTGTGATGTGCACATTTACAGAATGTGCACGTTCTGTTTTGGGCCGAAGTAAAACAGAGAAAACAATCTGAAGTTGCCGTAGTTGTATTTTTTAAGTTACTATGCCGTGATATCACCAGTCCGGCCCTCGTGGGAATAGATTTTCCTCCATACGGCCCCTGAGGCTGTTGTAGACAGCCAAATATTTTTAAAGTTAATTATTGCATATTGTTCTTATGTGTGACACCTTGAGACAAGTATATGTTAATTGACCGTCTAAAAGTAACATGTCTGCCTCCACTTGTTATTATTACAGTTTTATGCATTTTTATGTATAAATTATAAAAATCGCAAATCCAATCAAAATCGCAATTTTTGAGAGAACACTTTTTTTTTTTTTTGCTTAAAATTGTTTCTGGTCACTTTTTGTCTCTCGCAACGTCCATAAAAATTACATGTAATCCTCATGGACAATTATGCAAATTAGATGATGTTATTTGTGTCCCAAACTGAAGGCCTCGAAGAACATGACTAATTGTGGCCGAAAACAATCGTTATGAGCGCCAGACTAATGAATTAATTATATGACACACTGTAATTTATACGGTGCTTCAGATCCCGTCGTTGAACCAGTGCTACAGAATTATATCACCATAGGACATATTTTATGAATACCTTGTTTTATAGGGAGACATTTTAATAAGGTGTCTGCACCACTGGTGTTCCAATGTATTGAATTATTCAGTGCGTCCCTAATAAATGTCTTCACTCAAAGTACAGTACATGTGTCCTTCATCTTCCCACAGGGTGGCGACAGATCACAATGTAGATAACACCACTGCTATCCTGAGAGAGTGGCTCATCAAAGTTCAGAATGACTATCACTATGTGGAGTGGAGACCCGATGATGGATCCAGGTAATTTTGTGTGTATGTTTTTAAGACGCAGATAATGTTTGGTCTTATAAGTACTGAAATGTATACTATTTGCAGACGACACAAATATATTCTACAGTAGTGATGACTATAATGAGCTCATAAATACAGTAAACACAGAACTAAACATAGTAAAAAAATGGATGGACGCAAATAAATTATCTTTGAATATAAATAAAACTAAGATAGTGATGTTTGGAAATCGCAACATAACGTCTGAACAGAAAATAAGTATTGATGGTACCCAAATTGAAATCGTGAATGAGAATACATTTTTGGGAGTAATAATTGATAGTAAACTATAATGGAAACCTCATGTCAGACACATTAAAACAAAAATCTCCAAAAGCCTCTCAATTATAAACAAAGCAAAACTATACCTCAATGAAAATGCACTCCGTACTCTATACTGCACCTCGGTACTCCCATACCTTACATACTGTGTTGAAGTATGGGGGAATACTTACCACAACACAATTCATCCTCTGATCATATTACAGAAAAGAGCAGTGCGGATCATTCACAACGTTGGTTATTTAGAACATACTCATAATCTGTTTATGCAATCAAAGTTGCTCAAATTTGTTGACCTTGTTAAATATGATACATTAATAATCTTATATAAAACATTTAACAAATTATTGCCGCCTAATCTACAAAGTTTTTTTATAAGACGAGTGCAGACTCATAACTTGAGAGGCTTTGGATATTTCTTATTGCCGAGAGCTCAAACCACTCGTAAACGTTTTTGTGTGTCTGTATGCGGAGTAAAACTATGGAACAAACTGGACTTACAACACAAGCAATGCCAAACTATTAATCGATTTAAACTATTATACAAACATGGGGTCTGGTTCAAATATAAAGATGAGGGTCTTTAATTTGACCTGCTGCTATACTCTGTCTCAAAGTGTTAACATGTGCTCAATGTTTCTTTACCGTTATTGCTATGTTGTCTATCACCATTGTTGGTATATTCATTATTCCTACAGTGTTGATACAAATTATTGTTACAGTGTAATAATTATTGTTACCTGTGGTAATGCCACTATGATACAACATCTGTATTATAATCCTTGAACAAAGTAAGAGTGAAACTCATGTGAATAATCACTGAATGGAGAACTGGGGGTGGGATTAAATAACTTATCTTCTTCCCACTCCCTTTCAGGCAAAACTGGACAATCATGTATTACATAATATATATTACCTTTTGCACTATATTAATTTATATTATTATTTGTTGTCAACTTTGTACTTCTTTATGTCATTGCCTGAAATAAAATGAAATGAAATGAATTAATAATAACACTGTAATATGAGTCAGTGTCTATCTGTATCTGTCTAAGTGCCTTCGAGGACGAGGTGGGACCTAAACACTGGAATAATCTTCGATATGAACATATTATGAAGCTTCGCCAGGGGGCATTGGACACGGCCCGTGAGGTCTGGGCCGACTATCTGCTGGTATGTTATCAGTCAGTCACAATAGTTGGCAAACATTAATGTTTGTTTTATTCAAAGTTTGATGAATAATATGCCACAAAAAACATGCATCTGTGCCTTTAAATAGCTTCCATGCAATAGAGTGTTATTTCCACACATTCCTTAAGCATCAGAGGAGTTACCAGGGTAGCAGCAGAAAACTCACAAGAGGTGCCGCTGAGTAGGAGTGGAAGGAAAAAGGAGGAGTATTCATGTTGTTACTTTTATAGTGCTTGAATAGATTTATCTCCTGCATCTTCTTTCCCCCATCCACTATCCATGCTTCCTATTGTTCTCGTCGTTGACGTCACATGGTCAAGGAACGATTAGGATCACCTCAGTGTTGAATGTTTTAAAAGGCACATTTACGTGAACATTTTCTTGTTAATTACAGGATCTACATTTCAATATCAATAAAATAAAATATTGACTTTGCATGTAATCTCAATTTTAATGAGGAGCTATGTATGTTGTTGAATGATCGCAGTAGTATAAATCAATGAGTTGATTTTTTTTTTTTTTTATCTTTATTTAGTTAAGATTTAAACATTTGTAAAATAATGTGTATCAGTCTGACTGGTGCATATATTTTAACATTGAGTTGACCAACGTCTCCCTTTTTGCTAATTGCAAAATCGATCGTAATGGTTCAGACTGCCCCACTTTGTCCCAGTGAAACATGAAGCTTTCTCTGTGTTTGGACTTATTTTATTCATCCACTTTGCTTGTGGACATTTAGATGGACGAGGTGGAGTAAACAGAGATGTTTGGCAGTGGATGATAAAGGCTTACATCCTGTTGCTATGGCTACTTAGTTAAAATTCAGATTCCTGTAGAGCTGCTCACATTTTGAAATGGTTTCCAGCTAGACAACCTTGCAGACAATGCAACTGTTGTATAAGAGCCAAGAGAAAATCCAATAGCAGAACTGTTAGTGTTCTTTTGATGGAAGCATTGTGGTAATTTGCTGTATTGTGCCCTTTTGTTTGTCTGCAGGTGGCAGACTGTGACAACCTGCTCACCAACCCAGATGTGTTGTGGAAACTGATGAGAGAAAACAAGACCATTGTTGCTCCGATGTTGGAGTCCAGAGCTGCTTACTCTAACTTTTGGTGCGGCATGACCTCACAGGTACCGGCTGCTTTGTTTTGCGTGTATACAGGTACATCTTGATACATATACTAAATAGCAGAGACGTGCAGAGACATTAATACCAGGTGAGGCATTAATGCCTTTTTTAGTTGTTTTATCATTTATACTTAAATTCATATACTTTAATCACTGTTAATACAGGTTGCTCATTAAGATTACAAAAAAGGAGTAATTCACTTCTATAAAAATGTTATCAAATACTTCTTGATCCCATTTATTTGCTAAAATAAAAACATTTGGGGTCTTACCTTACTGTATTTGTGTCACGTCTGGGACTATGGCGTGGTTTGTTCTCCCGAGGTGCAAACGATTTGTACCATACGTGGCGTGAAGGGGAGTACATGATTTATTTAAACACTATAACTACCAAAAAAAGATGCAAACAAAAGGCGCGCACAAGGGCGGAAGTACAAAACTTGACTATAAACACAAAACTTGCACAAAGGCAGAAACTATGAACAACAAAAAACACTAACTGTAGCATTAATAAACAAAAACTTACTTGGCATGGACTAAAGGAGCAGCATGAACGATGGACATGAAATCAAGTGTCAGGAATGTGCAGAGCATAATTGTGGGATGTCGCCAGGAAGACAAACTGAAGACAATGAACTTAAATACTACAGACATGATTAACGAAAACAGGTGCGTGACTCAAAACGTGAAACAGGTGCGTGACCTGACAGGTGAAAACTAATGGGTTGCTATGGTGACAAACAAGAGTGCACAATGAGTCCAAACGTGGAACAGGTGAAACTAATGGGTAACCATAGAAACAAGACAAGGGAGTGAAAAGCCAGAAACTAAAGAGTCCAATAACTAAACAAAACAAAACATGACTAATACAAAACATGGTCACACAGACATGACAATTTGTATATGAAGTACATTTCATTATCAATCCTTCATGAAAACATACGTTGTATGATCACCTCTGTTTTGTCTAAAAGTCCAGTTTGAGTTTGAGTTTATTTCGAACATGCAAGCATACAACATGATACATCACAATTTCCAGTTTTCTATTCAACATGTTCGAAAAGGAGTAGGAAGAAGCAGAGTTTATTTAATCCTACCCCTTTTCTTTTACATAACAGTTGCTAAAACTTTTGTTCACTTCCTGTTCTCAATTTATTCACAATATACTCCATAAGCAATCACAATAAAAATAAATAAATAATACTCGGTGAAGTAAGTTACATTTCATATAGTGAGATGAGTAAGATTGTTTTGAAAATGAATGGATGGATGAAATAAATTCAGATTGTGTATCATGGTACTTCTTCTTTGTACTTTGTAAACACTTTAAGTTTGAAGAGTTTCTTGAAGTGGATTATATTAGTACATTGTTTGATTTCTTTGCTTAATCCATCCAGTTTAGAAAAGTAGTTGTTCCTGGGTATTTAATCTTCTGTATTGGCAGCCACATTCATTCATTTATTTATTCAGCCAGCAGAGCATTAAAACATTGTTTTCCAATCTGACAAAAAAAACAACCTCAAATGCTGCCTTCCTTGCTGTTAACACATGGTAGTGACATGCATCTGCTCAGAGTGGCGTATAAAGAGAGTATGGCCAAGTAAACAACAGGCACAGCGACTGTTACCAAAGACATGTGCGACTGTGCCCTGATGCATGCAATTGCTGTTGTTTTGACGTCAGTTTTTCTGACGAAATAAACCAAAATAAAACGTCTATAACAGTGGTTCTTAACCTTGTTGGAGGTACCGAACCCCACCAGTTTCATATGCGCATTCACCGAACCCTTCTTTATTGAAAAATAAAATGTTGTATTTTTTCAAATTCAAGACAAGGTTATATGTTTTTGGTAACACTTTAGTATGGGGAACATATTCTAAGTAACAAAGACTTAATTTAAAGTTATTTGGTTAGGGTTAGGGTTAGGGTTAGAGGGTTAGGGTTATAATATATATGTTACTAATTTGCATGTTAATAAGCAACTAATTAATATGTTCCCCATACTAAAGTGTTACCATGTTTTTTTACAACATCACCTTGTTCAAAGAACAAAACCAACACAGTGCATAAACTCACAATAAATTACACACCTGCAAACCAGTCTGACTTCTGCTGTTGCCGTATCCTTAATACGCCGATCGGGAGAAGTTTTAATTTACACAATGAGTCTGGTGTGTCTTGACCTCTGCCGAACCCCTGAGCCCGACTCACCGAACCCCTAGGGTTCGATCGAACCCAGGTTAAGAACCACTGGTCTATAATATAGTTGTAAAATAACTGCAGCTCATAAACTTACAATAAAACATGCTTTTATTTCATGAAACTATCATTTTGCGGCCGTGTTTGACGCACTCTGTTGCTACATTTCTGCAGTGTTTCGTGAACAACAGGCACTCTGACAAGCACCCGACGCCGACTGCGTAATAAACGTAAAAAAATACACAGAACCACAAAAAAAACCTTACTACCCTCATTTTGCCAAAATCTTCTGTAGCTTTGAACCAACAATCACAAAAAAAATTGTGACTTTTGTATGTCAACTGTTCTAGGCTCTACTTTGACCGATTGAGAGGACAAGCTATGAAAATGTATGTGGCTTCAATGTATTTGTAATCACAGTATATATCACTCGTTATTATTTTAACTGATTCTTATTTTTTGTAACATGCTCAGTGAATAGGTGTACTTTTACACTTGTTCCCCTATATTTCTGCACAATAACTCAGATATGATAACACTGGTGAGCAGTAGATATTATAGAGTGATTTTTGGTCAGGAACATATGTTGCTTTATTATTTTTGACGTATTTCTTGCCACTTTATGTTGTATATTTTTTTTATGAGATGTCCAGTTCATTTTCTCATCTATTACCTCTAAAATTTGACTTGTTTCTACTGTTACCAAATTGCATTATTTTTGTTTTATTGAGATTTGAATATAGTCTGTTTTTGTCAAACTATCTCTTAAATGTATTAATTTATTCTGTTATTATTCGTATTATCTTTGGTGTGTTCTGTCCTGAAAAAAACACAAATGTTGTGTCATGTGTTCAACTGGCACAAGACGCTGTAATCGGTGGCTCTGCGGTGCTGTTCACGAACCATCTCTTCCCATACTTGTCTTCTTTCCGAGTTGTGGGGACCAGCCCCATGCTGCACAACAGGGCATTTTTACACGAGGACGTGCTGCGAACACAACAGCTCAAAGTTAGTAGCAGTCATAGCGCCCTGTAGTCACGTGAGCGCCTTTTTGACCAATCATTGAGGAGATCGCCTGAAACCGAGTTGGCCATACTCACTGTATACACGATTTTGCATCTGCTCGCTCACAATCACCCCCACTTCATGCCCACGCATGGTGTGGCGGGTCAATGCACTACAAGAGGCTCTCTAACACAGCGCCAAAAGCATCTCTTTTTTTTGGGCATATAGTTTGATTATTAAGAATACTGATAATACAATACTTACAATAAAAACATTTAACAGACTGTAATTATACAATGTGTAAAAATGTTTCTGCAAACATTATTTTGGTGGCATTTTGACAAGCAGATCAGCCAGTAAGACCCAGAGGCCTCATGTCAAGTTTGTGTGAAAATGTAGTGATTTTTACTCAAGTAAATGATTTAAAAAAAAAAGATTAGAATCGTACAGAAAACACATTTATAACACAGTTTAATGGACAAATATTAGATTTATTAAATGTTTTTATTATTAGCTTTTTTTAAATATTCATGCTATGCCTCACCTGCATACCCTGATATATACAGTATATTTCAGCATTTCCCTCACCGATATTTGTTGGGATTCATTGAAATACCATCATAATTCACTCATCATAATAACATCATAATAACTCCCCTGGACTCTAGAAAGAGGTTCCGCAGCCTCCGAAGCAGAACCTCCAGGTTCTGTAACAGCTTCTTCCCTCAGGCCGTAAGACTCTTGAACGCATCTTAATTAAATTATTCCCTCAACTCCCCCCAAAATGGATTAACTCGCTGAAATAAAAAAGACAATATAACATACATCCATAAACGTGGAAGCATGTGAAAAAGTGCAATATATTTATCTGTTCAGTAATCTATTTATTTATTTATATATATTTATTTATTTTATATATATATTTATATATTATTTATATATACTTATTTATTTATATATGCACCTTATTGCTTTTTTATCCGGCACTACCATGAGCTTATGTAACGAAATTTCGTTCTTATCTGTACTGTAAAGTTCAAATTGAATGACAATAATAAGGAAGTCTAAGTCTATAATTGTTTCTTTTTTTGTTGCAGATGTGTCAAACCTAAAAAAGAACAACAATTTTCCATTGTGCATTATAAAGCATTTCTTATAATGTGAATGTTTGCTATAAGATACCGCCCTGAGTGTATCATGAATTACATGAAAACATTTTCAATTCTGTCCAAAATGATTGCACGGGAAAGTACCGAAGCTCCCTGCCAGTGTTTACAGATGTGAGACTTAAGGCCCAGCTGCACACAAATAAATTACAAGCCCAAAAAACTAGTAAAGGTCAGCAAGGAAAAATGCTAACTATTGGACGAGAGCCTGAATTCCAAAGAGAGGCAAATTCAGTAGTTCTGAAGCAGATGTTCAGCTTTAGCAAAGGACATTTTAATGGTGTCACCTACAACAAACACAGTACAGTAATCTAAGATTTTTCTGACAGTAACGGAATAATTTATATTTAGTCTGAAAGTATTCTGTGCAACCATCCTGGCAGGGTTACTACAAGCGAACACCAGCCTACATGCCTATCAGAAAGCAGGAGCGTCGTGGCTGCTTCGCTGTACCGATGGTCCACTCGACATACCTGGTGGACCTGCGGAAGGAAGCCTCTCGTCAGCTGGCTTTTTACCCCCCACATCCAGAGTACAGCTGGTCTTTCGACGATGTCATCGTTTTTGCCTACTCTGCTCGCATGGCGGGTGAGATGAAGTGAATGTGATAGTTGGCGTGTTATGTGTGACACTCGAACAACCGCATCACCTGTCATATTTCGTCATGCTCAGATGTCCAGATGTATGTATGCAACAAAGAAACCTATGGATATTTTCCTGTGCCGATGCGCTCCCATGCTACACTGCTGGATGAGGCCGAGAGCTTCTTGCACACTCATCTTGAAGTCATGGGTGAGTTCAGAATTAAATTGTGTGTGGGCATTTATGTAAAGCAACATCAGTAGTCATGGCTACCTTTCACAATGTAATCGATACGGTACCAATGGTACCAATTGTCATTACTTCTATGTTTGTGTTAAAATTGTTAAATTGTTTAATAATAAAATATTTTTTTATTTAAAGGGGAACATTATCACAATTTCAGAAGGGTTAAACCATTAAAAATCAGTTCTCAGTGGCTTATTTTATTTTTCGAAGTTTTTTTTTCAAAATTTTACCCATCACGCAATATCCCTAAAAAAAAGCTTCAAAGTGCCTGATTTTAACCATCGTTATATACACCCGTCCATTTTCCTGTGACGTCACATAGTGATGCCAACACAAACAAACAAGGCGCATAGAACAGCAAGCTATAGCGACATTAGCTCGGATTCAGACTCGGATTTCAGCGGCTTAAGCGATTCAACAGATTACGCATGTATTGAAACGGATGGTTGTAGTGTGGAGGCAGGTAGCGAAAACGAAATTGAAGAAGAAACTGAAGCTATTGAGCCATATCGGTTTGAACCGTATGCAAGCGAAACCGACGAAAACGACACGACAGCCAGCGACACGGGAGAAAGCGAGGACGAATTCGGCAATCGCCTTCTAACCAACGATTGGTATGTGTTTGTTTGGCATTAAAGGAAACTAACAACTATGAACTAGGTTTACAGCATATGAAATACATTTGGCAACAACATGCACTTTGAGAGTGCAGACAGCCCAATTTTCATCAATTAATATATTCTGTAGACATACCCTCATCCGCGCTCTTTTCCTGAAAGCTGATCTGTCCAGTTTTGGAGTTGATGTCAGCAGGCCAGGGAAGCTAGGGTCCATATTCTTCTCTTGATCATCTTCGGTGGCATAAGGGACGGTGTGAGCCAAGACATCCAGGGGGTTTAGCTCGCTCGTCTGCGGGAACAAACTGCCGCCATTGCTTGCCGTGCTAGCGAGGTCCTTTGTCCCTGAATTGCTCACACACTCCGGCAGATTCAATGGGGGTCTGGCGGCAGATTTCTTTGACTTTATCGTTGGAAATGCATCTGCTTTGAGTGTCGCAGGATATCCCTACATTCTTGCCATCTCTGTCGTAGCATAGCTTTCGTCGGTAAAGTGTGCGGAACAAACGTCCAATTTCTTGCCACTTTTGCATCTTTGGGCCACTGGTGCAACTTGAATCCGTCCCTGTTCGTGTTGTTACACCCTCCGACAACACACCGACGAGGCATGATGTCTCCAAGGTACGGAAAACAGTCGAAAAAACGGAAAATAACAGAGCTGATTTGACTCGGTGTTTGTAATGTGTTTGAGAAAATGGCGGATTGCTTCCCGATGTGACGTCACGTTGTGACGTAATCGCTCCGAGAGCGAATAATAGAAAGGCGTTTAATTCGCCAAAATTCACCCGGAAATCGGTTAAAAAAATATATGGTCTTTTTTCTGCAACATCAAGGTTTATATTGACGCTTACATAGGTCTGGTGATAATGTTCCCCTTTAACAGTGAACTTATAATGATAACTTTGACATATTAGATTTAGTTTATTTAAAAGGGGCAAAACATAGCAATAAACATTTGACATGTAAATATGTGAGATTATAGTCAATGAACAAAAAATGAGCAAAAACATGAAAAGCAAAACAAATATCTTTGGAAAAACAAATTAGCTGTTGAGAACAGCCATAGATTGTTTTATATATCCAGTATAAACAGAAAAAATGGCTTTAAAAAAAAAAAATTCTCACTAAATATAGCAACAAGGACACGAAGTTACATGCTTGTGTGGAAGTGTGTCACGAAGCAAAGTTACAATGCCATTTAGTTTATGGAGTTGTAATGACAAGCTTCATCAATTCACACATATTCCCATTTCAGTGTGTTGATGAGCAATGAATGGCTCGCACCAACTTTCTTTGTGGCGGGTTGGTCTTGTTATTCACTCAAATTGACAATCATAGAAAATATACTTTTATGCATCAAGTAAAGTGTACATCTACGTCTAACAGAATATATAATTATCCATACAAGGGAGGGAACATGAAGAGGCCAGGAATGATTAAGAAAACACACTTTTGTTTTGCTGAATTTCTCGAGGCAAGGTGTTTGGAGCCTCTATCTAATTCATTAAAAATTCTCTTTGTAACTCTCTGCTATCCTCTTTGAAAGTGAAAAATCCTCCTCTGGAGTATTCCAGCTTCCTGACTCTTCCTCCCAAGCAGCCAAACAAGATGGGCTTTGATGAGGTATACACTTTTCTCTCTCTCTCAAATACATGCACACACGCTAAGACAACAGCCTCAGCACATTTGTGTGCACGCAGGTGTTCATGATAAATCTGGTGCGGAGATCTGACCGGCGGGAGCGCATGCTAAGAACATTACACGAGATGGAGCTGAGCTGTAAGTTGATTGCAGCTGTGGATGGCAAGTAAGTGTCACTTCATCTTCTCACATGCAGCATGCGTGTTGTTGACATGACTATCTAACAGGCACACTATATTGTTGCAAAAATGACAGGGCTATGAGTCCAGGGCTGTACAGTGCGAGCATTTTACTCGCATTTGTGACTAGAAATATGTCGTGCGAGTATTGAAAAAAAGAACACACGCGCAAATGCAGATTTTAACCCTTTAATTTGCATTTTGCCCGTCCAAAGTTGATCAAACTAGAGTCAAATTTTCTCGCATCTGTACAACATGTTTGAAATAAACTTAAACCATAACCAACACCGAATGGACAAGTGATTGATGCGGAAGCTTTGAGCGCTGAGAGCTGTGTGTGTCCCTCCTCGTCCTCCTCCTCCATGCACAGTGCCCTGTTCCTAACTCACGCACTAGTCGTCAAACACGGAAGAGGCTTAAAGACAAACATTTTTTTACCGCGTTAAAACTCGACACAAACTCAACTATGTGTGAAGCTGCGTGCTAAAACGGCCCCAGCAGCAAAAACCCACAAAGCTCACTGCTAGCTTCTTTTTTCTGTTACTTTTCACATGGAAGGAAAAGTGGTGCGCTATTACTAACGCGGTGTCCCATCATATTGCTTAGTTCCCAGTTGGAACCATAGAAAATAGCTGTTAAAAAATAATTGACACGTTCTATGAGCTTCCCAGTCACAACTACTTTGCACAAGAAGCATTGACAGAAACATAGACAATCTGAAAGTGTTAAGTTGCAGTGGTAATATTCTCACTTGTCACACAGCATCATGAAGCAGTTGGCAGAATGTGTTACTGGCTGAAATCTTTGTGTGTATGTCTTATAATAATGTTTACCTATAAAAGTCAATTATTTTCAAGTTGCTGCTAAACATGTCCTCTTAAACCAGGCACTTTATTTCATATTGTGTTATTTTGTGTTATTGTTCGCTGAAGAATTGAGTATATCTTATAATTGAAGATTAAAGAGTATTTTGCTTTTCTTTAATTATTTACAAGGCTTTTTTATTTATTTTTTTTATCTCAAAAACACCACTTAAGTTTTGGGTCCTAATAAGCAAATTCTACTTTTTTTTACCTGTTGGTACCAGTTTTTATATATTTGGGATCCCCATCAGTACCGCAAATTTTAAATAAGGCATGGTGGAGATATTTACTTAGGTCAACAGATATTTCCATTTATGGCAGAGATTTACCTGAAGAGCTTTGCGCAAATCCGCCATTGTAGTCACTAAGTTTCTTCTTTTCCTCCATCCGGTTGTTGTGGGGCAGACTGACTCTTATGTGCACATGCATCCTCTGCTTTTATAATTTTTAATACAAAGTAGCGTATAGCTCTAACTAGAGATGTCCGATAATGGCTTTTTTGCCAATATCCAATATTCCGATATTGTCCAACTCTTAATTACCGATTCCGATATCAACCGATACCAATATATACAGTCGTGGAATTAACACATTATAATGCCTAATTTTGTTGTGATGCCCCGCTGGATGCATTAAACAATGTAACAAGGTTTTCCAAAATAAATCAACCCAAGTTATGGAAAAAAATGCCAACATGGCACTGCCATATATATTATTGAAGTCACAAAGTGCATTATTTTTTTTTAACATGCCTCAAAACAGCAGCTTGGAATTTGGGACATGCCCTCCCTGAGAGAGCATGAGGAGGTTGAGGTGGGCGGGGTTTGGGGGGGGTGGGGGGGGTGCAAGATTGATGTGTGGGGTGGGGGGGTAGGGTAGGGGGTAGTGCGAGGTGTATATAGTAGCGTCCCGGAAGAGTTAGTGCTGCAAGGGGTTCTGGGTATTTGTTCTGTTGTGTTTATGTTGTGTTACGGTGCGGATGTTCTCCCGGAATGTGTTTGTCATTCTTGTTTGGTGTGGGTTCACAGTGTGGCGCATATTTGTAACAGTGTTAAAGTTGTTTATACGGCCACCCTCAGTGTGACCTGTATGGCTGTTGACCAAGTATGCTTGCATTCACTTGTGTGTGTGAAAAGCCGTAGATATTATGTGACTGGGCTGACACGCAAAGGAAGTGCCTTTAAGGTTTACTGCCGCTCTGTACTTCTCCCTACGTCCGTGTACTCAGCTGCGTTTTAAAAAGTCATAAATTTTACTTTTTGAAACCGATACCGATAATTTCCGATATTACATTTTTAAGCATTTATCGGCTGATAATATCGTCAGTCCGATATTATCGGACATCCCTAGTTCTAACTTATTTCTGTCAGTAGACTCCATATGTAAGCGCTTAAAACTAAAACAAAGATGGCTGGGAGAGAGCACAGTCGAAAGTGGTGGCGCGTAGATAAGACCGCCCACAAAATGGGGCACGCTGAATAATTTTTCCAAAAAACCACCAATACGTGTTATGTAGACCACAAGAAAGTGTTTTTACATGTAGAAACAAAAACATAATAAGACCCTTTTTTAGTATTTTTTTTCTCCACATGAAACTTGAACATTTTCAAAAGTGTCCACATGTTAAGTGTTTGTTTCAATAAAACCACTCGACACACTGTGTTTGGGTTTAATTTCGTCCAACTTGACTTTATGGAAAAAATATTGGGATGTATATTGTATATCGCTATTCAGCCAAACTATATCGGGTTATGAGTTTTGGTCCGTGTCGCCCAGCTCTACACTAGTGTAGCACAGTTTAGTGATGTTCTCCTTGTTTATTTGAGGGCATCGTGTTTATTGGTATGAGTGCACATGTGTATGTTGTTTGAGTGTTAATAATGAAATTGTGATATTTAGGACATTTCATATTGCTCCTAAATGTTTCTGTGCTCCTCAGTTTTTTTAATTTAGTATCACCGACGCTCCTCGTGAAAAAGCTAAGCGCACAGCCCAGGAGTTTATGGTAAATATTATTAATTTGCTAAATTAGATTAATGTATGAACAGCCGGTTCAGCAAAGCTTTGTAAATATATTTATCATTTCATGAATTTGAAATAGACTGGACTAGTTTGATTGTGGATATTTTATGAGGTATGGAATCCCTTATTAGTCTTCCATCTAATTCTACCATTGAGAAAATACAGATTAGTTATGAATAGAGATGTCCGATAATATCGGCCTGCCGATATTAGCGGCCGATAAATGCTTTAAAATGTAATATCGGGAATTATCGGTATCGTTTTTTTATTATCGGCATCGTTTTTTATTTTTTTATTTTATTTTTTTATTTATTTTTTTAATGAAATCAACATTAAAACACAAGATACACTTACAATTAGTGCACCAACCCAAAAAACCTCCCTCCCCCATTCACACTCATTCACACAAAAGGGTTGTTTCTTTCTGTTATTAATATTCTGGTTCCTACATTATATATCAATATATATCAATACAGTCTGCAAGGGATACAGTCCGTAAGCACACATGATTGTGCGTGCTCACGCTGGTCCACTAATAGTACTAACCTTTAACAGTTAATTTGACTAATTTTCATTAATTACTAGTTTCAATGTAACTGTTTTTATATCGTTTTACTTTCTTTTTTATTCAAGAAAATGTTTTTAATTTATTTATCTTATTTTATTTTATCAATTTTTTTTAAAAGTACCTTATCTTCACCATACCTGGTTGTCCAATTTAGGCATAATAATGTGTTAATTCCACGACTGTATATATCGGTTGATATCGGTATCGGTTGACATCATTATCGGTAATTAAAGAGTTGGACAATATCGGATATTGGCAAAAAGCCATTATCGGACATTCCTAGTTATGAATGGCACTGCAAGAATGATCATTTTTACCAATTGATGATTTTGTGATTTTGATGATGTGTTTGCAGTTGGGTGGAGAACTGCAATATGGGTTAACCCAATGCTATTTTTTCATAGTAATAATAATACATTTGGTTTAAATGTGCTTTAGGATAAGCAACAAAAGTACAATTAAAATAATACATAAAGAAAATAACACAGAAAAATCAGTAATTCATTCAAAAACTGAAAAAAAAAACTAGGCAGTGAATAAAGTAAACGCATTAAAGATAAGAGATTATTCATGTGCAATACTGCAACATTGTATATCTGCCGATGACGATGACAACCTTCTTTTCTCCCTTCTTGTTACAGTAATATATTTGTCTGTATGTACTTTGGTTAATATATGCATTTAAAAGAACACACTGTTCAGACTGTGCTACAAATACTTTGCTACCCTGAAGGAAGAAATGAAATTGCCCATGATATGACTCACATTATCCAATACTGCTGCTGCTTTTTATTTATACCTTAAACTCACATAGCTTTTAATAGCTTCTGACAGCATCACCTTTCAGAGATTTAAAATAAAAGTGAATAAAATGAAACAACATGAAATTCTTATTCTAGGGTCTTAAAAATAATTAAAAAAAGAATTATGATTAAGAGCCCAGGTCCTTACAAACTGTGGTTCAGCCTAATTTTAGGGTGGAAAAAGTTTCAAATCAGATATCTGTTCACTTAAATTTAAAGGGGTCATACTATGATTTTTTTTCTACATTTAAAACACTCTGTGGTCTTCATAGCATGTAATGGTGGTACTTTGGTCCAAATATGTAATAGATTAAGTTTTACAGATCGTTTTCAAGCTGCTTCCTGACCCTCTTTGTTGTAGTTTTTACAGCTTCCATAGCGGAACTACCGACCGATTAAATTCAAACTACACGCTACATTGTATTAGAAATGCCAACAGCGTGGGATGCATGTGGATGTACAAGCCAGTCTGCCCCACAACAAGAGGATAAAGGAAAAAAAATAGTTTACTGACGACAGCGTTGGACTACAATGGTGGACCCGGGCAAAGCTCTTTGGGTAAATCTCTACCATAAATAGAAATATTTATTGACGCAAGTAAATATCTCCGCCATGCCTTATTTTAAATATTCGGTACTGATGGGGATGAATTTATAACATTATCATGTCACACTTGGAAAAAGTGTCCCCAATTGTGCAAATTCCAAACGGCTTGTTTTCTGCAAAAATGAAGAAAGGTAAAATTGTTTTAAAGATATATCCGCCATGCCTCCATGGTTTGATTTCAAATTTTTTTGGGACTTATGCAGATCCCAAATACACAACAGCAGGTACCAATTGATAAGAAAAGTTGGTTTTGCATAATAGGACTTTTAGACTGTATTCATTTTATAAGTATCTTTAACTAACTTTGGAATATTCACGTTTAAATGGGAACTGCGCTTTTTTAAAATTTTGCCTATTGTTCAATATCATTATGAAAGACAAAATAACGGATGCATTTAAAAAAAATGTATTCTAAATATTAAATACATGCGATCAAAATCAGCTTTCAATAGAGGCCATGGTAGATGCGCTATGCTGCCTATAAAGTCCTTAAAAACAACCAAACACCTCCATTAAGGTTTTATATACATGATGTAAGTATATATGTAATGTAGTAATGGGTACATGTACATGTAACATTTATGTATTTTGATCATTTCAAGCATAAACTGAACAATAATTTTAAAAATGCATTACGACGTTCGCTTTCCCCCCACTACATCACTGATTATTACTCACTGCAGTCTTTATGAGAGCCAACAAACATAATAAAACACCACTTACTGTACAATGTCTGCTGTCATTAGGATGCCGACTGTTAGGATGTTCATATATTCCCATTTAGATGAAGAATGTCTCACAATCCTCACGAAGAAAAGGGGGGTCGAACCAAGCGTCTTTTTGTGTTGTTGTCAACATCTTGGGGTCTAAATTGGCTGTCAAAGTATACCAACACGTCTGATTACATCCTCGTTCTTCTATTATCCATGTGAGAGGCATTATTTATGATCTAGAATCAAGTTTGACGAGCAAGGAAACTAGGAAGCAGCTGATCAGTCGATCATGTCAACATTGGCACACAAGCTCGTGAAACACAGCGCCGCCATAAATAGTTTGTCTGCGTTAGCGCTTATAATAACAATATCACTAATACTTGGTTAATATTCAAGTCACGAAATGTAAATGGAATATTGTTGGCGCTTTTTGGATGTTTTTTTTATTGGGTTTTATGGGCGGAATAGTGGAGCTCCCATTGGTTCCTTTGCAAGCGGACTTTTATTTATGTTTATTTACAAGTTAGGATGCATTAAAAAAATATACATCCGTCGTCATGTCTTTCATAATGGTTTTGAACGATAAAAGCAAAATTCCAAAAAAAGTGCAGTTTCTCTTTAAGTGAGAAAGCACATCCATGTGACGTTACTGACACCTAGTGACGTGACAGTAAACACCGCTATATATCATGTTTGCGTATGATCTGAGGCAACATGGCTCAGGTGGTAGAGGGGCTTGCCCCCAATCTAATGGTTGTGGGTTTGATCCTTAGTCCCCCTGTGACCATGTTGAAGTATCCCCAGACCCCGGTTGCTCCTAATGCTGCGTCATCATGTGGAAATAGTATCAAAGCGCGTTGAGTAAAGGTAGAAAAGCGCTATACAAGTATAATCTATTTACTATTTATTCCCCTTATATAAACGCCCTAGATTAAACTGATCCTTGACAATGGGCAAAGTCTAATCAGATTCAACAATGAAAATATTTAGTCGGTCAGCCCTAAATATTCCACACTCACAGTGGCTAGTAACTGCAAAAAAGGAGTTGCAAGTCATTGACAATAAACTAAATAATTATATTTAAACATACAAATGATAGCATGTACAGTTAGAAAAAGAACAATAGAACACAGCATTTGCACTTTTAAGGCACTCCCAGCATAATGCTTGTAGTCACTTTAACATGAAGGGCAGGTTGTTTTCCTTAAAGATGAAAGATGAAAGATTTCAGCCTTCTCAGCTGTCAGTTGTGCCGTAAACACTGCTTCTCTACAGCATGTTGTGCTATGTTAAGCATTTACCGTATTTTCCGAGTATAAGTCGCTCCGGAGTATAAGTCGCTCCGGAGTATAAGTCGCACCGGCCGAAAATGCATAATAAAGAAGGAAAAAAACATATATAAGTCGCACTGGAGTATAAGTCGCATTTTTGGGGGAAATTTATCTGATAAAACCCAACACCAAGAATAGACATTTGAAAGGCAATTTAAAACAAATAAAGAATAGTGAACAACAGGCTGAATAAGTGTACATTATACGACGCATAAATAACCAACTGAGAACGTGCCTGGTATGTTAAAGTAACATATTAAGGCAAGAGTCATTCAAATAACTATAACATATAGAACATGCTATACGTTTACCAAACAATCTGTCACTCCTAATCGCTAAATCCCATGAAATCTTATACGTCTAGTCTCTTACATTTTACGGTAATGTGTTAATAATTTCACACATAAGGCCAAACTATGAAAAAAACTGCGACTTATAGTCCGAAAAATACGATATGTAGTAGTCTGGACTTGCACATCACATTGGGCAGGTTATAATTATTTATTGGATGTTTTTTTTTTCTTTTTTTTTCTAATTTTCACTTCAGACTGATATCGATCCTGACTATCGTACCAACGCTACTAAGTTATGCTCAGATGCATTTCTGATACAGCACATTTCCACTCTCATACAGCTTAACAATGTATAAAAGTTTGGAATCATATTCCAATCTTTGATGGACAGCGTCAATCAAATATGTATTTTATCCAGCTTTTTGTTTTGGGTCTCATCAAATATTTATCCCAGTGAGTGCATTTTTCCTCTATATATTGTATTATTTGTCTCTAATCTCCTTGTTTATTCTTTGTCTGTCAATCAGAGCTCTGAATGAGAGTGACATTGAGCCTATGGGGATTAGTATGCTGCCTGGGTACAAAGACCCCTATCATGGTCGACCTCTCACCAAGGGTGAACTGGGTTGTTTCCTCTCTCATTACAACATCTGGAAGGAGGTGAGGGATCTGTCACAGCTGCGTTCATAAATTTCACTGAATCAGCACGTGTGAAGAATGCCCACATTTTGTTAGACCTCATGAACCTAAACATATTATACAAGGTTTCATAGCAGTGTGACGAAAAAACATGCTTGAAATGTAATGGTGCATTTAAGGTCCTGTTGGGTTGCATGATATAAACGGCATGGATATAAATGATATACATTTGGCCGACAATAGCGCTTTTAGTACTGTCGTCATATCATGTTGATGACAAACTCTAGCTGTGTCCCGCAAATTTGACCGCGACAAACGACCACGTCGTCAACGCAACGTAGCGTCCTCGCTACCGGCTAACGTGCTTTCACAGTTCCAGTCATTAATTCTCGCCTCCATATGGGCAAATCAGCTATGTTTATTACAAGTAAAAAACTGTCAATGGAGGACAATAAATAGCTAAACTGGCTGCACTCCACACCATAGGAGGTTACAATAAGCCATGCTTACCGCTAAGCTGGCGCTCTTGAATGTAAACAGAGGTGGGTGTATCAAACAAATATGGATAGTAACGATACCAAGTATATTATCAGTATATGGTCAATACTACAGTGATGAGATGGTTATTTTCTATTATTGCAACATCTTTTTGGTTTGTTTTTATTATTGTAAGGGCAAAAAACAAATAGATTCAAATCAGATGATATAGTAATTTTTCCCATCCATTTTCTACCGCTTGTCCCGTTCGGGGTCGCGGGGGTGCTGTAGCCTATCTCAGCTGCATTCGGGCGGAAGGCGGGGTACAACCTGAACAAGTCGCCACCTCCTCGCAGGGGTAGTCATTTTTGCTAATGTTTAATTATTTTCCACTATTGATGTTATTTTGCTCAAAATAGTGCATGCAATAAAAGGAGAATAAGGAAATAACTGTAATCTTTCATTTATATTTTTTGTGTTTTTGTCTGATTATATAGCTAGGGACATCCCGAACAACATGTTAGGCCTCCAATCCCGATACAATTTTTTTAGCCGATCTTTGATCCGACTTGATTTTGAGTCCTGATCCGATACTTTGCCAATAGATTAAAGAAGTGAAAATGTTTTATAGCAACACAATAACACCATTTTAAAGCTTTTCTTATACAATGTTGTATTCACTAGTATTGTTGTAAATCAGATAATGGTGGTTTTGAATGCTACATGTATATTTTTTTAGTGGCTTGTGCACAAAAATAAACAAAAGCAAAATTTGCTGTTGGCTCCCATATAACTTATTTGAGTTTTGCCCTGAAAGTCTTCCTATATCCAGAAATCTACTCTCTATATTGTGTGTGTGTGTGTGTGTGTGTGTGTGTGTGTGTGTGTGTGTGTGTGTGTGTGTGTGTGTGTGTGTGTGTGTGTGTGTGTGTGTGTGTGTGTGTGTGTGTGTGTGTGTGTATGTGTATATGTATGTATGTATGTGTATGTATGTATGTATGTATGTATGTATATACAGGTAAAAGCCAGTAAATTAGAATATTTTGAAAAACTTGATTTATTTCAGTAATTGCATTCAAAAGGTGTAACTTGTACATTATATTTATTCATTGCAC